>NC_081560.1:166751872-166872457 GCF_022355385.1 Mustela nigripes | reverse complement strand
CCACCATCACCATGACCATCACCACCATCCCCACCACCAACACTGCCATCCCCACCACCACCATCCCCACTACTACCATCAACACTACCCCATCACCACCATGGCCGCTACCACCTCTGCCATCCCCACCACCATCACCAGCACCAGCACCACCACCACCAGGAACAGCACCAACAGCATGTTCACCTCCACCACTGTCATCAGAACCACTCTCACTTTCACCATCCCCACCACCATTACTGCCCCCATCACAGCCGCCACCATCAGCACTGTGACTACCTTGTCAAACCATCACTGTCTGCACTGACAGAGGAGCCCTCATGAGCCCTCATACAACATGGAGGAAAGACCCACTGGGAAGTGCAGAAGGGGGAGAGCTCCCCTGCTTTCTAGGAACCCAGGGGAAAAGGTCAAGAAGCTCAGGCCCTGCCACAGCCCTGGCTTCTCCCACACCCGACCCCTGCTGAGACAGTGTCTTCTCAGCCTGCCTCTGAGCCTCCTCTCACACCCACAGAGAACTGGTCTCCAAAAGGTGTGACCCCTGTGGTTTCCCAGTGCTGGAGGCAGCCGTGGAGAGAGAAATCCAGGCAAGGAAGGGAGGGGAGGGGCCGAACCCGGGCAGGACCCACAGGATTGGCTGATGCGTGCCTTCCCAGCCAGCCCCTCACCAGAAGGTTTTCAAAGAGACAGTGACCTCAGCCACGGCCCTGAGCTCTGCCTGTCCCAGCCATGCAGTGGGCACCTGCCAGGCGGAGCAAGCCCCAGGGGCCGTCCTAAAGCAGGGGCGCGGTGTGAGGAGGCCTCCAGGCCCAAGGGGGGCACAATGGACAAGTTCCGGATGATCTTCCAGTTCCTGCAGTCCAACCAGGAGTCCTTCATGAACGGCATCTGCGGCATCATGGCCCTGGCCAGCGCCCAGATGTACTCTGCCTTCGATTTCAGCTGCCCCTGCCTGCCGGGGTACAATGCGGCCTACAGCGCGGGCATCCTGCTGGCGCCCCCCCTCGTGCTCTTCCTGCTCGGCCTGGTGGTGAACAACAACGTGTCCATGCTGGCCGAGGAGTGGAAGCGGCCCCCAGGCCGCCGGACCAAGGACCCCGCCGTGCTGCGGTACATGCTCTGCTCCATGGCCCAGCGCGCCCTCATCGCGCCCATCGTCTGGGTGGCCGTCACGCTGCTGGATGGCAAATGCTTCCTCTGCGCCTTCTGCACTGCCGTGCCCGTGACGGTGCTGGGCAACGGCAGCCTGGCCCCTGGTCTCTCTGCGCCCGAGCTCGCCCGCCTGCTGGCCCGGGTGCCCTGCCCTGACGTCTATGATGGCGACTGGTTGCTGGCCCGCGACGTGGCCGTGCGTTACCTGCGCTGCATCTCCCAGGTGAGGGGGCGGCATGGCCTTGGCCTGGGTCTTCCCTCACGGCCCGGGGTCCCTCTGGCAAAGGTCCAATCCCCCACCTCTTGAAATAGGGCTTCCTCAGGGCACAGTCATGTTTACCCCATAGATGGGAGCTCCCCACACTGGGCTGGGGCTTCCCCTCAGTCGGAGGTCTTTGGGGCAGGGGCACATCCCAGCGGAGGCCAGGGCTTCTGAAGGCAGAGCTGTGTGTCTTCCCTGGATCCAGGCCACCTGGAAAAAGCGCTGTGGCTAGCTTCGTCCAGAGGCCTGTGTCCTGTCTTGAGGTCCCTAGAGTAGTCCTAATAGCTCGGCCAGCCCCACCTCCTCCATCCAGAGCTCCAGCTGGGAAGCCTGGTGTATTTGCATAGTTTTCTCCTTCCAGGCCAGAGCAGTGGTGAGGCAGGTGGGTGGCTGGGCCATTTGGGTACATTTCCCTAGCAAATGCCCCCAGCAGGTGCTTCCCTACTCTCAGAGAGTGGGATCTGAGGGTCCCAGTAACCCTGGAAGGGAGCGCTTGGGTGAGGGGGATGCTCTGTTGGGATATGCCCTAAAGGCAGGGTTGGAGGGCCCACTGACAGGGAAATCCAGGGGAGGACTCCACTGTCTTGTCTTCTGCCCCTCTGGACCCGCCCCCCTTCGAAGCCCCCAGGCCTTTCCTGCAGTCATAACAGCACAGGGAGGAAGGAGCCCCATGTCAGAAGGGCAGGGAGGATGCGGGGGCCCCGGCCTCCCGGACCAGAGCTAGAGGAACACTCTGCTCTGGCAAGTCCAGACAACCAGCTCCCTGGCTCTGGCCCTCCTGTGGGGCCCACATCCCCATCAGAGGCCCCACGTGAATGTGGCTCCGAGTGTCCCAGCTTTGCTTTCCTTCTAAACCACTTCCTCCCTGTGGGCACTTGAGCCATTTTCCCAGGCCTCAGGGCCTCGGACAGCTGTCCCTCTGCCTGACCTTTAAACCACTGCATCATGAACTGAAAGGGCCCCCGGAGGGCAGGCTGCCTGGCCTAGGGACATGTTTCGTCTGGCCTTCCGGGTGAATTCAAAATTCAACTCGGCAATGTTGGAAAACCAGACATTTTCACACAAAAATCAGACTTCCGGCTTTCCCAGAAACATGAGGAGATCCAGCCCCACGGGGGCCACGTTGCCTGTCCGACGGGCACAGTAGATGCCTACACCCCCAGACCCAACACGTGCTCTATAGCCTGGCAGCCCGCATGTGCTCGGCCACAAGCCCCCGGCCCCGTTTACAGGCGTTTACCCACCTCTCTCATCCTGACCCGGCCAGCGCTTCTCTGTGCAGCTGGGGGCTGACCCGGAAGCCCAGCTTAGGAGAGCCTCCTGCCCCAGGCCTGTCGCTGAATGATTGGCAGAACGGGTCTGGCACCCAAATGTCTAGCGCTCTTCAGCACAGTTGGAGCAAGTGTCTGGTTTGTCTCTGTGACCCTTGAGGCCTAGCTCAGAGCCCACACAGAGGAGGCTCATTTAAGGCCAGCTCCCAAAAGGTAGACAACACCAGGAGCCGGAGGAGAGGAGCAAAGCTCAGACGAGGGTCCCTCTGCCTCAGGAGGTCAAGGAAGAGGCATGGTTAGTGAGGGCCTGTTGACGTAATCGTAGTGGCTCATCGTTACTGAGCACCAACTGTGTACCAGGCACTGTGCTAGTCGTGATTACCTTTAGTCCTCATGACAACCTGACGAGATCCGTACTACCAACAGCCCCATTTTATAGGTGGGGAAACCGAGGCACAGAGAAGTCAGGTACCTTGCTCCTGGTCAACTAGTAAGGACTGGAGACAGGTTCCAAAGCCAGGCGGCCTCAGTCCGAGGTCTGCCCAGTTATCTCCTGCGTATTGAGTGCCAGGCCCACCCATGGGGCATTTTCTACAGAGGATCTCGTTTCCACGAGATGCCCATTGGACAGAAAAGGAAACGGAAGCCAAGAGGGGAAGTCATTTGCCTAGTCTGCACTCTCTCCCCTAAGGGCCCTGAGGGAGGGTGTTTTGTGGGGATGTAGACAGGCCTGGGAGGCCAGAGGGCGGGGCCGGCCACTCTCTCCCTTCTCCCCTGCAGGCCCTCGGCTGGTCCTTTGTGCTGCTGACCACGCTGCTGGCGTTCGTGGTGCGCTCTGTGCGGCCCTGCTTCACCCAGGCCGCCTTCCTCCAAAGCAAGTACTGGGCCCACTATATCAACATCGAGCGCAAGCTCTTCGATGAGACGTGCACGGAGCACGCCAAGGCCTTCGCCAAGGTCTGTATCCAGCAGTTTTTCGAGGCCATGAACCACGACCTGGAGCTGGGTCACGCCCACGGGGCAGCAGCCACGGCCCCTGATGGCTCAGCTGCCCCTGCGATCACAGATGGGGCCGAGGAGGAGAGGGAGAAGCTACGAGGCATCACGGATCAAGGCACCATGAACAGGCTGCTGGCCAGCTGGCACAAATGCAAGCCGCCCTTGCGGCTGGGCCAGGAGGAGCCCATGCTGGGCAACGGCTGGGCGGGGGGCGGGCCCCAGGCTCCACGCAAGGAGGTGGCCACCTACTTCAGCAGAGTGTGAGCTGAGATGGAAAAGTGAATGAAGCCTGCCGGTGCCACAGCGCGGACCTCTGCGACAGACCCACATGCACAGGCGCTCACCTGGGAGCTGGAAGGGGACATCAGTGCCCCAGCTGCAATACAGCAGTATTAGTCAGAGGGCTCAGAACTGGCTGGGGGGGTCTGGGTGGACAAGCTCCCACCTGCCCAGCCCCCTCCCCAGCCAGTTCATCTCTACTTCACTGTCTCCTCTTGGGTCCCATGGCCACCCTCGCTGTGAATTTTTATGATCTCTGTTCCCTTATGCTCAAGGCTCAGGGAGTGGGAGGGCGTCTGGCTGTCTCACAAAGCAGGAACCCTCTGCTTTGGGTCCATCTCCTGAATGAGGCTGTAGCTGGGCCGTGAGGACATGGCCCCCAGCCTCACTTGATGTAACACACCTGCGGTGGCAGGAGAGGAGACAACATGCCAGAAGTTAGGTCTACTCAGCAGAAGCCAGAGCGTGTGGTCACATGGAGGCCACTCAACACTTGTCAAGTGGACTATACATTTATTTAGTCCTGAGCACGAGAGTCTTCCTGTCTTAGCCTTGTGAAGCTGCTACAGCAGAACACCACAGACTGAGTCGCTTAGAAACAACAAAACTTAACTTCTCCCAGTTCTGGAGGCGGGAGGTCCAAGATCATGGTCCTGTGAAGGTCACATTCTAATGGAGGCCCTCTTCCTGGTTCCAAATCAGGGACTTCTCTCCATGTCCTCACACGTAGAAGGGGCAGGGGGCTCCCTGGAGCCTCTTTTCCAGGCACTGATCCCATTCATGAAGCTCTGCCCTCCTGATTAAGCACTTCCCAAAGGCCCCACCCCCTCACGCCATCCCCTTGGGGAGTTAAGATTCAGCACATGAATCTGGGGGGACACATTCAGACCACACCATCCTCCCTTGGAGGGCTCCTTGGAGACCACCTGAATGCCTCCTTCACATCCCAGTCTCAGGGAAATCAGACCTCCCCAGAGCTTGGGCATTTAGAAAAGAAAAGAAGCTGGTATCTTTCCATTTTCTCAAAACCCCTACCCTTGGGGAGGGGGCTCAAGAGTGCTAAGGTGCTTTGGTCTGAGGTAGGGATGAGGGTGGAGGGGTGGGGTTGGGGAGCTGCCTAGAGTGGAAAAAGCTCAGACTCAAGAACGAGAGAGAATTGGGTCAAAGGCTGGCTCTACCACTACCACTTAGAGTGTCCCTCGGCCAATTGCTTCCTTTTCTGTGCCTCAGTTTCCCTATCTATATAACGGGGATGAGGGCACCTACCTGATGGTGTTGTTGTAATCAGAAAACAGGCAAAGCGTGTGAAGTTTGTGGGACAAAACAGGCCCTAGGTACATGGTGGTTAATGTAATGTAGATTCCTGCAACATTGTTTTCATGATTTCCCTTCTTCCCATCTATTCTTCCCTCCATTCCCACTTCTGAGACCTGGTCTGCATTCCTTTCATTGTTTGGGAGAAGAATGAGCCTTGTAGGCCCAGGAGGCTGATGGAGAGGCTGGAGGGCTCCTCTGGGGGTGGGACTTCATCAAGACCCTGAATGAGGACAGGGTTCAAAGGCATAGAAACCAGGTCTCTGTTGGTGGGTGGGGAGGGGCTTCCAGTGCGAAAAGCCAGCCCAGGATATCAGGAGGTACAAATGTCAAAGAACAAAGGTTTGGGTCAAGCAGATTGGGGTTCAAGAACTAGCGCAGTAAGACCTCACCAAATCCCTCTAAACCTCAGTGTGTCTATCTGTAAAATAGAACTTTAAAAGGACCCACTTTTCACAAGCATGGTGAGAATAAAAAGGGTAACTTTGGAGGAAGAATCTGGAGTGGTGTTTGGCACATGGGAGGACCTGGATAATAAACACTGGTCTTTCCCTTCATCGCTGCCCGTGACAAGCACAGCATGGCACTGAGCAGTCCCACCATCCTAGAACCGCAAGCTCTTGCAGAACTGACGGGAGACTGGGGGTCTCCCTTAATCATAGGTGTCATCTAGCCTGTCCCTGGACCGGGTTCTCCCCTTTAGCGTTCTTGATCCATGACTTTTCAGCCTCAGCTTGCACACGCCCACGGATGGGGAGCTCATGACCACTTTCTGGGACAGGCTGGGCAGCTCTGATGGTAACAAACCTGCCTTGTTGTAATTTCCACCCACCACCCAGAGCTCTGCCCACAGGGCCTCAGAGAATCACTTGCCATCCCTCCTGAGATTGGAAGCAATACCTGGGAATCAGCTGAAGTATGGACGGAAGAGTCAGCAGTCAGGAGGAGGATGGGCAGGCACAGGAGGGCTCTGAGGGAGAAGAGCCAGAATAAGGTGCAGAGGCCCTGGTCCGTGCATCCTACTAGGGCTCCCCGTCACTCTGATGGCATGGCCCGCCCCCCCAACCCTGCTGGGGTCCAGCAGGAATCCGGCATGGAGAGTGCTCCTGACACTGACAGGGAGGGCAGGCCCAGGCAGGATGTCCCAGCAGGCCCCCCGGAA
This sequence comes from Mustela nigripes, assembly GCF_022355385.1. Taxonomy (NCBI): domain Eukaryota; kingdom Metazoa; phylum Chordata; class Mammalia; order Carnivora; family Mustelidae; genus Mustela; species Mustela nigripes. Next base: position 166,866,018 of record NC_081560.1, on the reverse strand, counting down.
CTGGTCCCACTGGTGTGCAGGCCGCCGGGGCTGCTGGCTCAGAGGGGAAGGCAAGGCCAGGCACAGGCTGGGCCACTGCCGCTGGCCGCTGAACAGGCAGCCCAACTTCCTCTCCTCTTGCACCGCCCTCCCTGCCCGCCCTCCCCTGCCTGGCGCCGGAGGGAGGCTGTTTTTCCACTCGGCGGCTTGCTGTTTCTTTGAAAACACCACCGGCCCCAGGCCCTGCTGGTCTCAAGCTTCCTGCTCTGATGCAGAAGAAAGCACAAGGGAGCCCGTGGACGGCAGCGCCGGCAGCACTTGGGGGGCCCGCCCTGCAGGCCTACGCCCCGCTAAGGCTGGAGCCACTGGTTGGCACCACAGCTGGCCCCAGGTAAGGAAGGGCCCCTCCCTGGGGCGTGCCAGGCAACAGGGGGAGCATGGCAGGACTGCTCAAGGCTGCCCAAAGGGATTGTCCTGGGGAGAAGGGCCTCTCACTGAGGCTCCTCTGGGCGGCCCTCTTCCAGGCTGTCTTGTCTTCTGCCCTGACTGCTGTTGTAGCAGGTCCCACCCAGGCCCAGATGTTTCAGGAGTCTCAGATGATGGCCTCATCCTTCCACTGCTCACCATCCTCTGTGTTCTGATATCTTATACCCCACTTTGGGCAGTTTATGAACCCAGGGCCCCATGAAAGCTCATGAGAAGCCCTGAAGTCAAGAGGCGAAAAGGAAGAGAGGAGCCTGCCTTTAACCCATTCAGTCCTGGCAACATTACAAACTCTTTCCCAGGGTGTAGGATGGAGTCCCTGCCCTGGGCTTGGGAGGAAGAGTCAGATCCCTCCTCCTCCTGGCTCCCCACGTGGTCACCGAGCTCTGCCCATCCCATCTGGCAACACTGGCAGAGACTGGCGTGGTGCGGTGGGGGGGGTACTGCTGGCGTAAAGAGGCACAGAAGGAAATGTGGCCGGTCTCCCCACCTCTGTTTGCTGCCCACCCTATCCCTCCATTCCCTGGCTGCTTCTGGCTGTGGAGTTTTGTTTTTCATCCCCCAGATGGGGAGAACATGGGCCACACCCTAGGCTGTGTCTCTGCTTGTGTGGGTGGGGCCTAGAAAGGGAGCCCACTTCCTGGCACACTGGAGCCCAGATCACGGCCGAACAAACTGGGGATGGGCTGGTGGGAATGGTCGAGCCTCGGCCTCCATTCTCTGTCACTGGCAGGCTGGGCAGCCCCCTGGGAGGCTGCTACATAGGGCAGGGGTAACGGGTGGGGAAGGGAATGTTCCCCAGGACTCCCATGGATGAGCACAGAGCAAGGGCCGGAGACTAAGAAAACAGAGGACTCACTTGGCTCGACCCACCCTTGTCTGCTTCCCAAACCTCCTTAGGTTAGGCTCAGAAGTCCTGCCCAGACACCTCCGTGCTGTCATGGCCTCAAGTGAGGCGTGTTCTCCTCTTTAGGCCTCAGATCTTGGCAGGAAGGAGAATCATCCCCACTGCCTCACCTCTGGGAGTCACCCTAAAGTCTTCACAGGGTGAAATGGAGGGTCTCACACGGAGGACAATGGTCAGGCATCATTTATTCCCTTTCTTTTCCCGCCAGCATCCCTACGGGGAGACCAAGGGCCAGGAGGATTTATCCTCTTTTCACAGATGAGGATACAGACCCAGAGAAAAGTCATGGGATGTATTGACAGCCAGAATCTCCTAAACCAGTCTGGACTCTGAGGTCTCTAAAATGGAAAGTTCTCATGAACTCTGGGACACTGTGCCTTGCTGGGCACTGACCAGAGACTCTCTCCTCCACACCACCCCATGCCACTGAGGCAAACCCATGCCCTTATCTCCCAGGACACCCACTGCTCCACCAGGACACCCACTGCAGCTGGGGTGCCCATGGGCTAGAGGCCTGGAGGAAACAGCCCCCAATAGTCCTAGGTCCCTCAGCATCCTAGCACTACCGGGACCCCACCTTCCCTGGCGCCACAGGGCCATCCTTAATCCCGACAGCAAGGGAAGCCTGTGGTTTTAACAAGAACCCAAGTGCCTGAGGCAGACGGACCTGAGCCTGAATCTCAGCTCTGCCGCTTTTATGTCCCGGGGAAGCCCCTCACCTCTATGCACACGGGACTGGGCAGCTCCCTGGGGGATCATGATGACGGGTAGTGAGGGATAGAAAGCACCTGACACCCAGCGGGAGCTCAGTGAGCAGCTGTCACCATGTCCCCAAGGTCCCAGGGTTCCCCAAGCCTCCTCCTTTCTCACTAGCTTGGCCATACAGGATCCCCTCGATTCCTTTCAGTTTTCCAAGGCAAACATTTATCAGCTTCCTTTATCCTATAGGAAGCACCAGGCTGGCCACTGGAGGAGATAAAATGGCAAGACCGTGCCCTGCCTTCAGATACCCACCAGCCTCCATTCCCTCCTAGTCCCATCAGGAACCATCAGGAAGCATTGATCCTGGTCTCCCCCAACCCCAGCCTTGCCGACGGTCCCCGCCACTGACGCAGCACCATGGCAGCCCTGATTGCAGAGAACTTCCGCTTCCTATCACTCTTCTTCAAGAGCAAGGACGTAATGATTTTTAATGGGCTGGTGGCACTGGGCACAGTGGGCAGTCAGGAGCTGTTCTCCGTGGTGGCTTTCCACTGCCCTTGCTCGCCCGCCCGCAACTACCTGTATGGGCTGACAGCCATCGGTGTGCCGGCCCTGGCGCTCTTCCTCATTGGGGTCATCCTCAACAACCACACCTGGAACCTAGTCGCCGAGTGCCAGTACCGGAGGACCAAGAACTGCTCGGCCGCCCCCAACTTCCTCCTCCTCAGCTCCATCCTGGGCCGTGCGGCTGTGGCCCCCGTCACCTGGTCTGTCATCTCCCTGCTTCGAGGTGAGGCCTATGTGTGTGCTCTCAGCGAGTTTGTGGACCCGTCCTCCCTCACAGCCGGGGAGAAGGGCTTCCCACCAGCCCATGCCGCCGAAATCCTGGCCAGGTTCCCTTGCGGGGAGGGCCCTGCCAACATGTCGGGCTTCCGGGAGGAGGTCACCCGCAGGCTCAAGTATGAGTCCCAGGTAAGGCTGTGCAAGGGGAAGCTCCTCTTCCTTCTTCCCTAGGCTATGGCAGATGGGGAGGTACTGGGGGCGGGGGGTCCAGTGTTGAAGCCAGAGCTAGTCCTCGGGGGCTAGGGTCTCCAGGAAAGCACTAGATCATCAGCATCAGTATCTGGGCTGGGTAGCCTGTGGCTTAGGACTTGGTGAGGCAAGTTTTAAACATTAAAGGAACGTTCTTCGGGCTCAGACTTCGGCTTGATCCCAGTCATCGCTACTTGTCCCAGATTGAGTACGAGCCCCTGTAAGTTTACGAAATATCTGCTGTCAGCTAGGAGTTGACAAGTTTCTATCCCCAGAAGGACCCCAGCCCAGCACTGAGGGAGCCCAGGTGTTGCTGACCTCAGGGAGTCCCCTGAGCCAGGAAGCGGCGGCTGCTGCCCTGATCCTAGCCTCAGCCATGGCTCACTTCTGAGGGAGCACGGGTCCGTCGGGGCAGAGGCCTGGGCAGAACACGCAGCTGGAAGTGCTCCTCAGAGCAGCAGGGCACGCGGGGGACAGGAAGGAGCCCAAGATTTTCTAAAAAACAAAACCCAAAACCAGAGCATGAGTTTGAAGGAGTGAGGACAGAGTGGAATCCCAGCCGGAAGGGCTGGCTTCCCTCAGAGAGGGAGAAGATGCTCTCAGAGGGTGTGGCCCACAGCGTCAGCCCAGCCCAAGCCCTCTGACCTGCTTGTCCGGCTTCTTCCTGGGGCGGGTGAGGGTCCAGGCAGCCCCTTGCCCCTCCTCAAACCTGCCCCTTCCCTGGCCAGCTCTTCGGGTGGCTGCTCATCGGCGTGGTGGCCATCCTGGTGTTCCTGACCAAGTGCCTCAAGCACTACTGCTCGCCGCTCAGCTACCGCCAGGAGGCCTACTGGGCGCAGTACCGCGCCAGCGAGGACCAGCTCTTCCAGCGCACGGCGGAGGTGCACTCCCGGGTGCTGGCCGCCAACAACGTGCGCCGCTTCTTCGGCTTCGTGGCGCTCAGCAAGGAGGACGAAGAGCTGGTGGCCAGGTTCCCGGTAGAAGGCACACAGCCTCGGCCGCAGTGGAACGCCATCACCGGCGTCTATCTGTACCGCGAGAACCTGGGCCTCCCGCTCTACAGCCGCCTGCACAAGTGGGCCCAGGGTCTGACGGGCAACGGGGCAGCGCCCGAGACTGTGGAGATGGCCCCGCTCGCCTCCTAGGGATCCGGCCCCCACCCTCTCTGCAGGGGACGGTACTTGGTCTCAAACTGAACTCCATGCCTGCTCCCACCAGCATCAGAAGGGGATTTTTTATTCACTTGGGAGGGAAACGGGCCGGGAGCCAGGAGCACAAAGTAGCCCGGGGTGTGAAGAGTGAGGAGACAGCGGGGTCCACTCCAACAGGAAGGCCCCAGCTCTGAAGAAATCCCCTCTCCCACCAACAAACAGCAACCACTCAGTCAACAGCTTGGGAGAAAAGACCCTTCTGTAGAACTGGTCCTTCCGTAACTATGATGCGGACGTCCTTTTACTGGCGGGACCCCAAGCCTCGGCAGCCATGGCCAGCGGAGCCAGGGGACAGGGAAGCTCACCAGCAGACGCCTCGTACGGGATACCGTGTGGTTAACGTACACGTGATTGCACGTGGGTACCTGGCTCGGGGGCGCTCAGCCGGGAGATGCCCTCCAACATCCACCTCTGGCTTTATTTTATATACTTAAATTTTTGATAAAGTTTTTCTTAGCATAAAGCACTAGCTTGGTGTCTGCATGATTGGATGGGCCATGCCACAGTAGGCTGGTAGCCATGGAGACAGGCCCATCTCCTCTGTGGGAGGGGTGGGGGACAGAGACACCCTGGGTGAGATTAAAATGGATGGGAGGGAGGATGGGGTGGAGGGAGAAAGCCAAGTGTTGGGAAGGCCCTACGGCTGATGATGTCTTGACAATTAGACCCAGTTATCTGATTTGATTTGAGGAGGTGAAACCTGGCCTTTCTCAGAGGGAAAATTGGCTTCAATTTCATGAGTCAGAAGATTGCACACTCAGTACGGCAGACTGACTCCTACAGCCCGTGCTAACGCCAAAAAACCAGGACAGCCTCAGCTGGGCCTTTCCCCCCACCCACACACACCCACCCTTGTCTGGTCACCTCCACCACCTCTAAAACCTTTGATGCTCTCCCTGTCCTGCTTCCTGGCATTCGACCCAGTCACTTCCCACGGAAAAGCTCTCCCGCTCTCAGGGCACATGAAGCTCTCTGCCAAAGAAAACATTTAACCCCCTTAAGACCAAGCTAAACAGGAACTGGCTTCAACAACTACAGGGTCTGAGCTGGTGTGCAAGAATTCTGAAACATACAGGATTATTACGATGAAAGGAGACGGAGTCCATCTTTCTAGGAAGTTTACAATGGTCACAGGCAGGTATGGGTGTAGGGGACCCATCCTGTCCCCATTCCCTCCAGTCTCAAGGAAAACCATCAAACCAATCAATGCCCTCCACCCAGCAACCTCTTCCCAGAGGAGCCACAAGGAGAAACCGGCAGTTCTTCCCAGCTCACACAGCATGGCAGTCTACACCCTAACCAAGCCTCCTACCCACAGGCCCTGTGGCAGCACATGTACATTCTCATTCCATCCACAGAACAACTCTTCAAGGTAGGACTTTTTGTCCCCATTTCACAAATGAGACACCCTCCTTGGAGACCTTAGATAATCAGGGCCTGGTAAGCCTGGGAGGAAACACCACCAGGTAATTTAAGCTAATACTTATGGCTTTCCTCTCAGATGGCCCGGTTCCCCAATAGTCCTCCCCAAAGGGGTCTGCCTTTGTTCTCCTGTCCCAGCCTCACGTACTCCATAAAAGGGCACAAGAACTGGCTGAGCTCAGGTTGAGGGAACGCCCAGAGACTCCGAGACCTAGGGGAGAAGGCCTGCTCCCTGGGTTCTGCTGACTCTCTTTGGCGGACCAAGAGGCTGCCAGGACCAAAGTGGGATCCTGACCACAAGATCGTCAGGAGTCAGCCCCTCCGTTCCTCCTCCTCAGGAAACCCCCAAGAGGGAGAGAGTCTTCGCTCTTTTAGGAGTGCAAGAGCCTGCTGTTTATAGCAACCTCAGAAAAAGGGAAAATGGGCACCTGGGTAGCTCAGTCAGTTAAGCGTCTGACCCCTGATTTCAGCTCATGATCTCGGGGCTGTGAGATCGAGCCCCATGTTGGGCTCCATGCTCAGCGGTGAGTTTGCTTGAGATTCTCTCTCTCCCTCTGCCCCTTCCCCCTCATATGTGCTTTCTCTCTCTTGTTCTAAAAATGGGGGGGGGGGGATGAAATAAAGCAGTACTAAAATAAAACATGCAAAAAGGAATTATAGGAAAGCTCAAATTCTTTTTCATCCTGACAGGATTACCATAAAGTTGCTGCAGAAAAAGCAACATTTAAATAAGAGTCCTCAGGCAACACAGTTTTCCGGCGGCCCAGGGGCCCGAGATTCAGCTGGGCTGGCTCAATGCTGATGTGGTCATCCAAGGCCAGCTTGGCCACTAGTCCTCCAACACGGCGCTCTTAGCTTCCACATATTCCAGGGCCTTCGCCTTTACTGCCTGCACATCCTTCTCAGTGCCATGTTGTTTCTCATAGTCCAGGTAGCGCTTGAAGAAGAATTTCATTCGCTTGGGGGCCAGGCTGAGATGAATGACCCGTTCAAAGATGTCCCTGTGAAAAGCAAGGCAGCATTTGCCTCCTGCCCCGGCCACTGGACCGCTGACTAGTTTTCGTCTACTTGCCCTGCAGCTCTGCAGCCAGGCCCCCCGTTCCCCAGCACCCTCACTCCTACCTTTACATTTACTACCATCTTAACTCCTACGGTGTCCATGGGGAGAGAGACTGCCACCCTCACTTTCCAGATCAGACAGACACTCACGGGTGTTAAAAGGACTCACTGGCCTGAAGTCACACAGTGAGTCAGGACAAAGCTGCCAGGATGGGGATATACACAAGGTAGGGATCTGTGACAAGAGCTCTGCTTCAAACTCACTGATGGGCTTCGCCAAGGCACTAGTTCTTTTGGGACCTCAGTCCACCTGTCTCTAACCCTCTCTGCCCCTTTGGGGATGCAGGTGACAATAGTAAGCCTGCGACCATTCTCTACCACCAGAGCCAGGCTCTATGAATTATGTGGGAAACCCAAGTCTTCTGACCCCCACACCAGGGCCAGCCTACTGCCCACCCAAGACTCCAGCACAGACCAGAGGCTGGCTCTTGAGGCAGCAAAACAAGTCGAAAAATGAGTACCACAGGGCCGGGTATGTCATGTCAAAGCTGTTCTTCCAGTCAGTGAGAGAACTGGGAATACTAGAAGATTCCAGGGGGTAAAACTCATCCACTTGGCCCACATCCTGAACCTTTCAAAGTTAATTCAGCCCTGGCCTGTCTTTGCCTCTCACCGGACTTCCTTCTGGCTGCCATGCTTAATGGTCATGTCGATGTAAACCGACCAGACGTCAGTGCGCTTCGGGTAGGTGCTCAGTGTGTTCTCAAAAATGGCTTTGGCCCGTTCTGCATCCCCCAGCTGGAACTCCAGCTGGGCAAACTTGGCAATCACATCCACATCTGCAGGGAGAGACAGCTCAGACACACAAAGCAAAGAGACCCCTCCCCACAGCATAACGTGCTGCACGGACAGTCTGACTCCTGACTCCCTATTCATAGGTTCCAAGATCTAGGTGATGACAAGTGAACACTGGGAAAGTTTGGGGCCAAATACACAAATGGGCACTGATGTAGGACTCCCACTGCAGACACCCCACTCTCTGGGCTCAGAAAGGAGATGGGGCAGCGGCAACAAAATCAGCACTAATTATTTTTTGTTCCTCCATCTCTAAAAGTTTAGCATTTGAAATGCAACACATGTGATGTTCATGAGCATATAATCAACAGTGAGATCCATGCCCTCCACCAGGCTTTCCTAATACCACACCACCCTCAGATGAGAAAACCTCCAATCCCTACGCCCAGATATCACAGAGCATAATGTGACCAGGAATGGGGCTGGAGGCTAGGGATGAGCACTCACGCTCTTTAATGGGCAGACACTCGAGAGCTCGCTGCATCACACGGTGACTGGCCCCAGCCTGGCCCCTCCGCAGAAGAAAGGCGCCATATTTGATCCAGACAGCTTTCTCCTGCCTGAACCGCTTCAGCATCCGGTTGTAGAGTTCACCAGCTTCCTGTGATATGAAGTGTGATATGACAGAGGGGGCAACAACTGAGACAGGGAGAATAACAAATGACAGACAGTACGCTCACGAGGCTAGACGTGGCCTCAGACTCTGGTCACTAAGTAGGCGCAACTCTAGATCCTGAGGAAAGCAGGCAGGTTCCCAGAGATGGGGAGAGCACAGAAACGGCCTGACAGGGTAGGGAGTCTGCCTACTAATCCTGTGCTGTATGGAGGTCGTAAGAGTAGAAGAACATGAGAGTGCCAAGGGAGAAGAGGAGAGACAGAAAAGGGACATGTGGCTGAGCTGCTGCCTTGTGGCTATATGCCCACGAGATACACGACAGGGGTCCACTGTCCCCTCTACTTCCCTAATCCTCGCCCTGCCTTCCTAAAGCAGACGTGGGAGGAAAGGACTCCTCGCACTTGGAAGATGAACAAGTTGGGGCCCAGAGGTCACAGAGAAAGCCTGTGTGGAAGACTCCCTGGACTCCCCAGGAATTGGTTTCCGAGTTGCCGAGGACGGCCTGACAGTGGGCCACCTGGCCCAGACTCCTACCTGGAATTTCTCTGACTTGGCGTAGATGTCAGCCAGATGGAGAAAGACCTTGAGAGGCTCGTTGTACTGCACAGCCCGCTCGAAGACCTTGGTCAGTGACTCCTGAGAGCCGTACATGTTTTCTAGATTGAGCAGCGCCACCCACACGTTCAGCTTCTCCTGCTCCTCTCTGGAGAGAGAGTCCGCACATGAGCTCCATCACCTCGGCCCAAGGAAGCCTGCACACCACCTAGGGATGCTGCCTGGAACTACTTCTTCCTTCACAGGCTCCATCCACATCCTCAACTCCCGCCCTCAAGTGAGCCCATGGCCCCCGCTGCAGCTCTCATGGAAGCAGGCATGCCCGGCCCTGACTGCTGGGCTTCCCTGGTGTCTGCCTCCACTCCAAAAAAGAAAGCCCACGAAATTTTAACCTGGTTCAAGGTTTGGCCAGAAAGGAACAGAATCTCTGGTCTGGTTTTGTCTCCAAATTAAGAGAACGAAGCAAAGGCTTGCCAACCCTCCTCTCAGCTGGTGGAAACCCTGTGCCTGGCACGTGGCTACCGAGTGTCTGCACCCACCTGTGCGCAGTCATTGTCCCTGTTCTACTTCTGTTCCAAGTTGGGCACCTTATCTAAGCACAGGGATTCCTGTAAGTGTCACCCTTCACTACCTCAGTGAAGAAGACCATAAAATATAAACAAGCAGATCTGTTTCGCTAGGAGCCGAAGCCTGAAAACCCACGGGTGCTGATGGCAGCGAGCCAATCTGCTGTCGGCCTCCTGAGGAGGAAACGGTCTGCAGGCGACAAGGCCTGCAGCGCGGGGAGACACCTCCCTGTCAAGAGCCACCCCCTACCCAAGCAGAGGGCCAAGCCAAGACCTGAAGGAAATGGTCTTGAGAGCCCTCTTGGCCACGGCCCGGGCCTTCTCGATTTCCGTGGCCTGCAGGTGGAAGGCCATGTACTGCAGCCACAGGATGGAGCTGTTGGGGGAGCTAAGCAGGAGGCGGTCAAAATCATCCGCTGACTCTGGCTGTCGCCCAGGATCCATGAGAGCCTCCTCAATGCGGGACAGTTCTTTCTCTGCCTTCTGCTTCTCCAGCAGCCTTTCCTTCTTGCTCTTCTTCTGCTACGGAAGGCACAAAAACTCGTGAGTAACCTGCTCCCCAGGCCACTAAGGCGGTCTGTGCTGGAAGCCAGAGCTGACAGGGTGGTCCGTGAGCCCCAGGATTGCTCACAGGCCTGAGACTGCCCTGCTCTGTCAAAAGGACACTCAGGCCTGGACAGAGCAAAGGAGACTGGCACCCAGGGGTCCCTGCTAAAGGACAAAGCCCTGCAAAATACGCCACCATGGCCTGCTGCGGCTCGTTGTCCTCCTCGCTGTCTGAGCTGTCTCCTCGAGGTGGTAATGCCGGGGTCAGAGAGTCTAGTCCCACGTCCCAAACGAAACCAGAGGACAGCTGGAGCCGGGGCGCTTCTGCTGGCCTGGTCGGCTTCCCCTGAAGGATCACAGAGGTGTGTGAGGAAAGCACTCAGCTCGGGCTCTCCCCTGTTCTGCTGAGGACCCAGGGCCCCCACTACACCCAGGGACCTTCCTCTCCTCCCAGGGCCAGGCTATGCCAGGCCCACTCTGCTGGAGAAACTACATAGCAGTGATGTAAAAGATTTCCTTATAATTAAGTTAATCTAGGAAACAAGCTTATAAAACATACGTATGTAAAGACAAATTTTAAAAAATCTCATACGTATGTGTATTCCTACGTACGTTCTTGTATGAAGTACCATATGCGTATAACATGATAGCAGAGCTGGGACAGGCGTCCCAAGGGTGTAGGGATATGAGTACCTAACGTCTGGGCAGCCCTTCCACAGTCAGGCCTCTGTCCAAATGGTACCGTCCTCATCTTTCAGAGGGAGATACAGGCTCAAAGAGGCTAAGCCTTTATTTGCCTATCCCACTGATTTAATTCCACTCTACTCAACAAACACTGATGAGAATTTATTTTATGCAGCCCACTCCTTGGGTAAAGTAGGGTCTCGAACTCAGGTTGCTAATGACCAAGTGAAGACCTAGCAGCCCCGCCTTAGGCCACGGGAGAGAAGAGGACGAGCCGAAGACTGCCCAGCTCTCAGGCCAAGGACCTCCCTCCCCAGCACAGCCGGTCCTCTCCCCCTCAGCGCTGTCCCTCACCTTGGGCAGCACACTCATCTCCTCCACCTCCTCTTCTCCCTCCCGATAGTACACTTCAACACCGCTGTCATCCTCCTCTGACGGAGCAACTTTCTTCTGCTTCTTGTTCACTCTTTCCTGAGGTCAACGGGGCAGGGGCAGGGTGGGGGAGAGATGGCGAGCCGCCCTCCTGCCCCGGAGAACCCGCAGGCAGCCCAGGGCCATGCCCTCCCCCTGCCCTTCCTGGCACCCCCCAGGGCCCGACTCCGAACTCACACGGCTCTCAGTCCAAGAGAAGGCTACTTGGCTGGCCGGCTGGCTGTGAAGCACAGTCCCTTCCCCGTGAGGGGGCCGCCCTCCCTGAGGGACTCACCTGCTCGCTTGCAGACTCCCGGCGCCGCCGCCTGCCCCGCTTCTCTGCCTGCGGTTTCTGGGCCTCACTCTTCTCCTGGCCGGACGGTTGTGCCTCCTCTGGCCCCTCCTGGTTCCTCTTCCTTTTCCTTTTCGGATTCTTCTTCTTCTCTTCTTCTCCTTTGTGCTCTTTCTCTGCTGCCTCCCTTTCCCTCTCCTCTTGTTTTAGAAGTGGCAGTCCTAGGGAGGCAGGAAACACGTCCGGCTTCCCCGTGTCATCAGGGAGGAACGACAGCTCTACCAGGTTCTTCTCACGGTTTAGGCTACAACAGGGAGGGAGGGAGGACAATGACGACAACAAACACACCAGGTAGCCCAGGCCTTCCTCTCTTGAGCAGCCCAGTTTTCTGGGCCCGGCACCCCCTGCCTTGGAATCCGTTCAGTATTCTTCAGAACGACCTCCACATTTTATCAGGCTGAACAGTGAAATACAGGGGGCAGCTGCGATGTTCCCTTACTCTGTCCCCAACAACAATTGCCTATGCACAGAAAATTCTCCGCATCAGCTTTCAGAAGCCAAGACTAGGGCTGAGGTAGAAGGCTCCAAACAATGGGGCTGTGTTCACGTGAACACTGTACCCCCCCCCCCCCCCAAGGCACTGTGTCTAGTTTACCTCTGAATCTCCTCCCAGGGCTCCCAGGGAAACAAGGGGTTGCAGGGCAGGGTGCGGCAGGGGAGACACCTACCTCAGGACCTTGGCTGTGAGCAGCTTCCCTTCCGGGAGGTGTTTGTTGTAAAGGGCTTTGTCAGATGGACTGTACTGGGAGACATACGGATATCGGGCCAAACCCACAACAGAGGGGCCAAGGCTGACAGGAGAGAGACAAGGGTCCTGTGATCATAAATACAGCAAGAGTCCCAGCCTAGCCTAGTGCCTCCACTTTCCCAGGGACCCAAGTTGTGACAAGGATTTAGGACAGACAGAAGTTCCCAGCACTCAAAAGGATACAGAGAGCTTTGTAAAACAGCAACAGTTACGAGGTATAATGAAGGGACTGAAGGGAGTCTCCCACCCCACACCAGAACACCAGAACGCATGAGTCTCAACGGCTGGAGAAGATGAAAATGACGAAGCTGTGGCAGAAAAGGCTCTGCTCCCTACTGGCTGTGAATGCTACGTAATTTCACAGAACATTTACCAATCACGATCAAATACTAAACCAAAGAAAATCCAAATATATTTAAAATTGAAATTGAATATGCCATGCTCTTTGTCCGAAACACCAATAAAAATAATTCAAAACTTTTTTTAAAGTCTAAAAACATCTCAGAATTTTAATAAACTGATGGGAACTCAGCCTCCCTTTTCCTTTCTAATTTCTTCAGAGAAAGCGACCAAGGAACGCCACAGACAAGCACCAGAACAGGGCCAGGGGTGGGGGGATGGCGCTCACATCAGGCCCACCAAGCGCCACCTCACTCACCGGAAGAGCACGCCATGCGGCTGGACAGACTTCACGTAGCCCCTCAGGAGCTGCCCTTCCTGAATGTCCTGGATGGAGTTGATCTCAGGATCAGTTATTTTGCTCTTCGTCTTCGGGTTTGTCCTAAAGGAATAAAAGGCTTATGTACACGTCCTCCAACCCTCCCCTCCCCACTCTCACCCCCTACTCATTTGCGATAAAGTCTACATATAAGAATGCGACTCTGGACCCGTCCAAAAGCTTATACCTTCAGAGCCCAGCCATACTCTCTTCTGAATTCCTGTCAGGACTTGGCCTCAAAAACATCCATTTCTAACCACAGAACAGGCTGACTTCAGGCCAATCATTCCATGACACAAGCCATGAACTATGGAACCCAGGGGTTGGACCATCTCCCCTCACCGGGGTCACTGGATGGCCACCTTGAACAACTCATTCAGATGTCTGAACCTTGCCCTGGGCAACAAGAGTCTGCGCTAACAGGTTCTTCTAGCAATGTGAATGCCTGCAGCTTTTCTGGATAAACAGGGCCAGGTAGAAAGTGCACGAGCAGAGAAGAAAGGGGGGAAGCCCCAAGTTCTGTGTCAGGTCTATGCAGCCTAGCCTCTCTTCCATGCCCTTCTCTTCCCGACCACAGACACTCACCTGGACGATCGCAGTGACAGAGTCAATACATGGCCTGTAGTAGCCAGGACGTAACACCTGGAATGAGAGCCGGAAAACGAGATGCTGACTTTTCAGCATCCCAGGAGACAGCAGAACGCTGGAGCTTCCTCTCCACAAGGCTGACCAACAGGCCAGAGTGAGGGGACAGGACACCTGGGCTCTGTTCTTCATTCTGTTGAGAATGTGCTGAGGGACTCTGGACAAGTCACCTCTCTGGGCCTCAGTTTACTAGCCTCTCACTACCTAGTCTTCTTACCCAAGAAAGGTGCTGGGAGAAGAAAACGAAGGAGGCATGGATCCCTTGGGAAGACACACAGAACCACATGGGTACTCAGAGGAGGTGACACCAGCCTGATGTTGGATCCCAGTGGTGTGCAGTCTTAGCCACTAACCACTGGGAACTATAACCAGGGGATGACCTAGGTCCTACAGCAGGTTCGTGACAGCAGATCAGAGGAAACAGATCATTGAGGCCTGAGCAGGGGAGGCTTCCAAGGAGGGAAAGCAAGGTTTACTCTTTGGTTAGGTTTCCAAACTTTTTTCTCCAAAAACAGCACTTGGCAATGCAAAGTCACAATTTCAAAGTATTGAATCATAGCAGTGAAAAGAAATTCAGCAACAGTCCAAATTTTTCCCATGACAATAGTCCCAAATTTTTCCTGCCTCCTAGCCCCTAAAGCAGGAAGGACCTTAGGGATCATCTACCTTTAGGCAATTAGTTTATTATCCACATTAGACAGATAGCATAATTGAATACAACTCACAGATTTGGCTACAATAAAATATATATTTAAAGTAAATATTTTGGGGCACCTGGGTGGCTCAGTCGGTTAAGTATCTGCCTTCACTCAGGTCATGATCCCAAGGTCCTAGGATTGAGCCCTGCATTGGGCTCCCTGCTCAGAAGGGAGCCTGTTTCTCCCTCTCACCGCCACTTCCCCTGCTTGTGAGCACATATACTCTCTCTTACTCTGTCAAATAAATAAAATCTTTAAAAAATAAAATGAAAATTTTGCTAAAAGCCACAACCACATTTTTAAAAAGATTTTTATCTATTTATTTGAGACAGAGATGAAAGCGAGCGAGAGAAAGCGAGCGAGCATGGCGCGGTAGGGGCGGCATCACAGGGAGAAGCAGACTCCCTGCCAAGCAGGGAGCCTGATGTGGGATTCAATCCCGGGACCCAAGGATCATGACCCAACCCAAAGGCACCCCACAACCACATTTTTAAGCCTCAAAGAGACAAAGCAAAGACAATCATGGATTTCTCAGATGTGTTCCTTTTCTTCACCCAGGCCCTGGATATCTCTGTGCTGTTCAGCTCTGATAAGTGGTGGTGGGTTTATTAGGCAGGTGCTGGCGGCTGGGATACTTGAAGTGGGAAAGAACATTACAACTTTCCTCCCTCTCTCCTCAAGGCTTCTCACTCTACTGCCAGCCAACCTGGATTCTCTGAAGTCTGTACAGTATCATGCTAAAGCTTGCCTCTTCAATGCTAATTTATTCACCCTGGAAAATAACTTTAAAACTCTGAACTGGGGGCACCTGGGTGGCTCAGTCTGTTGAGCATCGGACTCTTGGTTTTGGCTCAGGTTGTGAAGTCAGGCTCCATACTCAGCGGGGAGACTGCTTCTCTCCCTCTCTCTGCTCCTCCCCTCACTCGTGCTAAGATAAATAATCTTAAAAAATCAAAACAAAAACAAAACTCCAAACCAGGCTCATTTTAGTGCACATAATATAGTTCATAAAATACCCCAACTGCAAAAGGTCTCTTTTTGCAGAAATCATGTACAGATCAATTTTTTTAATTAAAAAGATGAATGGTCCAGTAGAAAAATGAGCAAACCAAAGAACAAGACAAGCAAAGCACAGAAAAAATGTAAACTGCCAATAAAGAGGGAAAATGACCAGTAAGAGAAATGCAATTTAAAATGAGAGATCAATTTTTGCCTATTTAATAGCTTAGATTAAAAATTAAGAACATCCACTGTTGGCAAGGGTGTAAGAAACAGTTATATTTATGGCAGGAACATAAATCAGAAGTCTTTTTGGAGAGCACTTTGGCAAAATGTGTAATGCCGTTTGGCCCATCAATTTTAGTTCTGGCAATATATTTCACTATACATTTTCACTTGTGTCCAAACACATGCACAAAGATATTCACTTCATTATTATTGTCCATCAAAAGAGGTTTTAGATAACGATAAAAAAAAATAATGGAACAAAAATGTTAAAAATAAGGTAAAAGAACAAGGTAGAGGGGTGCCTGGGTGACTCAGTTGTTAAGCATCTGCTTTCGACTCAGGTCATGATCCCAGGATTCTGGGATCCAGCCCCACACTGGGCTCCCTGCTTAATGGGGAGTCTGCTTCTCCCTCTCTCACTCCCCCTGCTTGTGCTCCCTCTCTCACTGTGTCTCTGTCAAGTAAATAAATAAAATCTTAAAAGAAACAAAACAAAACAATAAATTTAGATATACTAGCACAGGAAAAGAAAAAGTCCATGAGAAAAAAAGCAAGCTGCAGAATATATCAAATGGAATTCCATTATTACATTAAAAAAAGTATACCTCCATGTGTGTAAAAGTCTTGAAAGATAGAAACCAAGGTATATAATGATGAAAAGTGGTAGAGAAAGTGAGCAGCAACAGAACTTTTCCTTTTTTATTACAATTTTCTTCTGGTACAAAATCAGCTATCACATCCATATTTTTTTGTTTTTTGTTTTTTTAAAGATTTTATTTATTATTTGACAGACAGAGATCACAAGTAGGCAGACAGCAGGCAGAGAGAGAGGAGGAAGCAGAGAGCCCAATGCGGGGTTCGATCCCAGGACCCTGGGATCATGACCTGAGCTGAAGGCAGAGGTTTTAACCCACTGAGCCACCCAAGCACTCCACATTCATATTTTTTTAAAAAAAGAAATCTACAATCCCACATAGAGCTGAAGAGCAAAAAACTGAACAAACTAGGCCTACCTGACAACCTTCTGGGGGACGAAGTCTTCCAGGGGTGTCTCTGAATAGGAGTCACTCAAGTGAAATACACTGACCCTTCCAATCTTCCCAAAGGGGAAGGAGACAGTCAGCCCCTCCTTGGGAGTCACCTTCACCACTCGGCCCATGGCCACTTCCCCCTTCTCAAGCTTGTGAGGACCTGGTAGGTAGGAGAACGGTAGGAGAATAAACCTGACTCAGGGAAGGGCAAATGAAGAAAGAAGCTGGAACACTGGCCAAGCACAGGCTGGGGAAGTCAGAGGCTGCTCAGACTTGGGGATATCTAGGCAGAGTGGACCAAAACGATCATAAACACCCACATTACCATGCCATGTAGTGGGGAAATCTCAGGGCCTTGTAGTGGACAACCCCTTCTGAGAGACTTGAGAAAACCAACCAAGTCAGAAAATGTGACTCAGACAGTAGCAAACTGACACAGGCCAGAGAACAAAGTCCCCGAAGAAAGTGTTCCCAGAAGACACAGGCCCCAGTAAGCTTTCTGAGGACTCCAATACCAGAGGCATCCTTGAACCTGGGCACTATCTGATGACCCTTTCCCAGTCCTTTCTACCCTCTCCCTTCTCTGACCAGGCAGCATTTTTCACCACACCTATAAGTGAGAGACACAAGAAAGCCTTGGAAGAATCTGGGCCAACCACAGTAGCCTTCAGAGCCTGGCCAATCCGGAACTTCTTATCTGGATGTTTTAGAACCTGGATGGACAAGAAAATTCCTTTAATGTTTGGAGAAAAGGTCTGTCATTTACCCAAAACTAGCATTTAAGTCTCTATACCAAGTATGTCCCAAACCAATCCCTGGATAAGTACATACATGGTTTCTTGTACCCAATGCACACACCAGACACGGCCAGCTTAGGAGCCTGGATTTCCTCTCCAGGGATCTCAAGCTCACTGACCTTGAAGCTGAGCGAGGTAAGCAACAAGGGAATCCTGCCCCGGATGTCTGGAGCAATCTCCACCTCGAGCCATTTCTTAACCACGTTGTACTGGAGAAAAACATAGGAGGAGAGACAGAATGGGATGGATATAAACATCTTCTTTTCCCTTCATCAAAATAGAAGACTCTCCTAAAAACTGCACGGCTGAAGGGGTCCTAATCCTACATTTTTCCCAAGGGACAGGAATCCACCCCCTACATCCCACTGCCCCGGCCCAATCTCCATTTCTCACAGACTTCACTCAAGAGTCTGGCTCAGAGCCTCTGCTAGGCTAGCCAACCATGTATCCCTCTTGGTGCCTCAACTGATCAGGAGGCAAAAATGATCTCAGAAGTGTCCTCAAGCATCAGGAACAATCCCACTGACCTCTGCAGACTCCTCCAAGATCAGCTCTGCCGAGTGACGGTTTAATCACCTCTCTCCAGGGCTCAACATCTGATTTCTAAATCAATTTAGATTTTGATTCTTTCCTCTTTTTTTTTGTTTTAAGATTTTATTTATTTATTTGACAGACAGAGATCACAAGTAGGCAGAGAGGCAGGCAGAGAGAGAGAGGAGGAAGCAGGCTCCCTGCTGAGCAGAGAGCCCGATGTGGGACTCGATCCCAGAACCCTGAGATCATGACCTGAGCCGAAGGCAGCGGCTTAACCCACTGAGCCACCCAGGCGCCCCTTGATTCTTTCCTCTTTACAGTGCCCTGCCCTAAACATGCAGCCCCATTTTTCAAAGTGAATTCAACAAACTACTTATCATGCAGCCACTATGTACATAGCATCATAGTGATAAATAAAAGCCAAACCCCTACCTTCAAGATTATAGTCTACAAAGAGTAAGTCAAACAAGTGTGCAAATAACCAGAGCAGTAGAAACACACTGCACTATGGGAATACATAGGAGAACTAGGAATATGGGGCGAGGGGGTTGGGGGGTATCTGTGCTGGGCCTTAAAGGGTTATAGGAATGAACAGAGGGTACTCCGAGTACAGAAATAAAGACAAGAAGGGAAAGAGGAGGTTTTCAGGCTGATTGGTACACAAGGTGTATGAGGTCAGATTATGAAAAGCTTTAAATACCACTCTAAGACACCAGAGGTTTATGAAACCCACCAAGGCACAAGAGTTAACTAAAGGGCATCAGTGACATGCTCAACCAGATGCTTATGGAAGAACAATCTGGCAGCAGTGAAGAGGAGGTATCTGTCAACGTCAAGCCCAATCCAACTTCCTCTCTGATATATCCCAACTGGTACAGCTTTCACTGATCGCTTCCCTTTCTCCCTTTCATGAACACCTGTTCCACTTGGGGCTAGAACAAATAATCTGGCACCCAGGTACATAGTATTCTGCATTGTACCTGAACTTTATGAAAGACAAAAATCTAGACTCCAACAGCACATTTACTTTAAATCTTGCTCTCTGTTTTTTCTTTCCCTTTCGTATCATTGATCTACAAACATGTTCAACTGTGAGTTGCTTGCTAAGTGTTTCGTAAGCCATAATTTCAGCTCCTCAGTTAGGCTTCTGGTCTCCCACAAACCAACATGGTAGCAAACAGAAGCAAATGTTAAGTGCTAATGGCTGTTGTCTCCAGCTTCTCCCTTTTTTTTCTTCTGAAAAAGGACAGCATCACACTGCAGAGTGTGCACTACTTACCTTCTTCAAGAAACAAATCAACGTCTGCCCAGCCTGGTACTGTTTAACCTTCTCTGAGGGGCTAACAGAGTGAGTGTTGAGAGCAGTGCAGCCATCCTTCTCCAGCTCACTGTTGGCAGAAAAGCAATGGAAAGAGTATGCCAACCTCTGGATATCTGGATATAGCTGCTAGCTTAAAACCATGTCCCCGACGTCGTCATGGATTGACTGTACCCCCCATGTTCATGCACATCACCCACATGCCCATTTCTCTCCTCCAAGGGGAATGGTCATAATACCTGCAAGACAGCTATCTCCTCCACTTCATTCACCTAGGTATGAACAAGCTATAAAGTAGGCAGCCTACAATCTTTAAAAATTTAGGAAAAAACATTGTTTTACTACTTCTTTCGTAATACTATTTACCTATTGCTTTACAGTTTGCAGAACTTTCCCAAATAATCTCTCAATGAATGTGACAACAATCTTATGTGTGCATGAAGCAGGGTAGATATTATTAAACTCATTTTATGCTATTAAACCAGGAGTTGAAGTCAGGGCTCTGATTAAAAAACCCAGGGCTCTGTCCCCTATGCTACCTTGAAATTATTACTGCCTTTCTGCTTAGTAAAGCAAAAAGGGGATGTGGTTATCAGTCCACAACGCACTTAAAAAAAAAAAAAAAAAAAAATCACAGAACTCCCTCCCCATCCAGCTTACCAAGTAATTTCTAAAACAAAATTAAACAAGAAAATAGTACAAGTAATGCTAATAAACTATCACATATAATAGCAATCACTGGTGAATATAGAAAAACAGAAACATTCATATACTAGTAAAGTTAAAATGCATACACCTTAGAACCCAGAAAATTCCACCTTACAGAAATCCTTGCACAGACACAGTGGAACAAGTTCCAAGATGTTCCCTGTGGCATTATTTATAATAGAGAAAAACTGGAAACCACCTTAAACATCCTCCATTGGTTGGAGAATATATATAGTTGGGCACATTCATAAGATGAATTACTATTTTAACTATAAACACAAAAGCAGATCTCAAAAACAAAATTTTAAGTAAAAAAAACAAGTTGCAAAATATTAAGTACAGCATGCCATTTATGTGAAGTTTGAAACCACACAATATAATTTGGTAGACATACAAGTGCACGCGCGTGCGTGTGTGTGTGTGTGTGTGTGTATACAAGCAGGGGGAGTGGGAGAGGGAGAAGCAGGCTTCCCGCAGAGCCTCAATGTGGGGCTCGATCCCAGGACCCTGGTACCATGACCTGAGCCGAAGGCAGACGCTTAACGATTGAGCCAGCCCGGTGCCTTTAAAAAGAAGGAGAATCCTGCTATATACTACTATGTAATGAACCTTCAGAATGTTGTGCTGAGTGAAGCTAGCCAGCCAAAAGGACTGACCATGATCCACTTACACGAGTTATCTAAAGTAATCAAATGCAAGAAACAGAAGTTAGAATGGCAGCTGCCGGAGGCAAGGGGTATAAGAAATGGAGAGCTGTTCTATGGGTATAGAGTTTCAGCCATGCAAGATGAAAAGGTTCTGGGGATCTGTTCTACAATAACGTGCACACAGTCAACAACACTGTGATGCAAACTTAAAAACTGTTAAGAGGGTAATTTTATGTTTTGTGTTTTAACCACAATAAAACAAAAAAGCAAAATGAGGGAAGAGACTGGGATACAGATATACACAAAGAGAATACCACATGAAGACACTCAAAGATAACCATCTGCAAGCCAAGAAGGGAGGACTCAGAAGAACCAACCCTTGTTACCTGGACCTATCTCCCCTTAGCCTGAAGAAACTACCCGACCCCAACTCTTAATTAAATAAGGCATCACACCTCAGGTGAAGATCTGGTGGACTCATAACAAAGGTCTGTTTTCATGACAAAGACTGGAGGGGGATCAGGATCAAAACTGACAAAACCAAGGAACCCACACAGTAAACAAAGAGGAGTATGTGCATCCACCAAATCTCACTATTCTGCAACTAAAGGGCTTACTCTGAAGTTCAGTGGTAAAAAGGAATGAGATCTTGCCATTTGTGACAACATGGAAGGATCTAGAAAGTATTACACTAAATAAGAAAAATGAAAAAAAAAAAAAAAGATCCCAAACTGGATCCAACATGAAATGGAACTAGTTTTTCCTCCACACAGAATCCCTCACTGAACACCCCTCTCTGAAATCCACTAGAACGTGACCTAAAATTCCAGTCACTGAGCAGTAGTCTCTACACTCAAAGAATGGGTATTCTTGGCTACATGTGGTTTATTTTTGGAATTACTGAGTTCCAAAAAATTGAACTGAGACCAAAAATGTACCTTTTTGTTATGTGCTGACAAAGAGAACTGCAACCAGACTTTTAAACCCTAAATATAGTTTTTACATTAAGTTTCTTATAATCCCTCTACCTACCCCTATCAGAGCCTAATATCCTTATTAGAGAAATAAGATAAGCTAGACAGAGGCAAAATAAGTCACAATGCTGGCAGAATCTTGGCAGGAACTCAGTCCCCCACTCTTTCCCTGAGACCATGCTACTGGGGTTCCTCTCACCTTGGCCGGATACTCAGCTCTGGAATGGTTCGAATAAATCTGGGATGACTTATTGGGAGAAACCTGGAGAAAGAAATAATGTCAAATCATTTCTCTTATTCTCTGTACCACCGTAATCTGGAGATCAGACTTTCTCTCTACTCCCAGAAAACCCAGCTTAAAAGCCCCGCTGCTCCGCTGGCAGCCTGCCCACTGGTGACGTGTCAGGCCTGAGGGCTTCCTCTCTTCTCTCAGCAGCAAATGCTGGGCAGTTGACTCATCTGCTCTTTAGCGTTGTCTTATTAAACCCTGAGTAGAATTTTCCTTATAGACTACATTCTCCAACTCTTACTCTAAAGTAAGGAAACAGAGGTCTAGAGAGTACAGTAACTGAAATTAATATGCAAATTATAGCCTAAGAATTATTTTGCTTTTCTTAGTACAGCAAAGATTCCTGGTACAATAATAATATTGCAGGTAGATTTAAAGAAAAGGAGGATGACTACAGTATGTAGTAGAGAATGGACTATAACCACCTCTAATGTATACTGAGCAGTAACTGCATCAGGCAACCTGCTAGGCACACTGGGTACCAGATGTTCTCTCAACCTCTGCACGAAAGGTGCTAACCACCCATACTCCCATTTTACCAATTAGGAAAATAAAACTCAGAGTGAAGTAACTACTTAAGTCACGGTCACACAATTTTAAGTGGTAAACCTGGAATGCGAACCCAGGTCTCTCTCACTTTAAACTAATGCCCCTAACCACTGCACCATATGCCATTATTTTTTCAAAGGAAAAAAAGACAAAAGGATTCTTCTGGTGAACACTTCTGCTAACTAGAAGAAAATCTGATTCGTGCACAACTTTTTCGAGCCTGCCTCAGTGCCCATTCCTTCTCCCACAATTACAACAAAGTCCCCTCCAAACCAGCCCAGTTCCCAAAGCCTCCGTACTTGAACGTCTTCATGTCTCGCCCACCAATCACTCGGGCAGTGATTGTCTTCCCAACTTTCAGTTTGGCAGTAGGAGATGTGCCCAGTGGAACATCATCTAGAATGTGGGAGGCATGAATACAACCAATGATGCCGTCTTCCAGTGTCACAACCACATGGGTGGGCTTAACGGACTTGACAGTGCCTTTGACCATGTCCCCGATGGACAGGGTGTGCTTCTTTAGAGTCCCAACAACAAGAGCTGGATCTGCTTCCTCGTCCTCATCGACGGTCTCAGAGTCCTTCCGGGTCTGTCTCACAGTCCTCTTAGCAGCTGGCCCCTCAACAGCCAAAAGAAAACCGGTCACTCCTGGTTCTGTGGTCTTGAGGGTTAGGGAGACACCCTGTCCCACCTGCAACTTCTCTGAGTCGAAGCGGAAGGTGTCATTGAGGTGAGAGGTCAAGGAGAAAGCTGCCAGGTGGCCAGTCTCAACCAAGGAGGCGACAGCAAAGGACTCCTCCAAGTGCTGCACGACTGCCTGGTACTCGCTGCCTTTCTTCAGCTGGAAAACACAGAAAACCCGCCATCCCCACATCTTACAGGGCACAAGTGCTCAGTCATCACCTACTGGGCAGGCTGGGGCTGGGGAAGCCGCCTGAGTCCAGGGAACCCAGGGTTAGGATGAGTTGTAACGAACTAGCCTTCACTCCCTCCACCTGGCTTCCTCTCCTGTTACTGAGGTGACCTGACTAAACTCAAAAGCACTGCATCAGAATCCCTGGAACTTAGCTTTTGTTTTGAATTCAGATTTCTAGGTCCTATCCTAGAACTAGTGAAATCAGAATTTTAAAAGTTACTGGGGTGATTCTTAGCAGAGCTAGGTGTCCCCTAATGGTCAAAGACACTGTCCCCAACTCTTGTAGTTCTGCAGCGCCCCCCTGGTTTATTCACCCTTTCAACCACTCACCAGTCACTATTGGGAGCTTGTCGTGTGTGAGGCGTGTAGCCCACCCTTTCCTCAGAGTCCAACCCTCACACCCTTATGTATGAGCTCACCAGCTTCACTTGGAGATACGGGATATGGATCTGCTAGAAAACTCAGTGAGGGGTCACCACTGTTTCTATTTCTCTTTGTCTCCCCATGTATTAAAATTATAGGCAGCCAGACATGAGGAATTATACCCATGTAATTCTCTCCACCTACCCTACACAGTTAGATGCTTAGTAAGTACTTTATTCATTCATTCATTCATTTGTTTATTTAAGTGGAGCCTCACGTGGGGATTAAACTCACGGCCATGATATGGAGACCTGAGCTGGCATCAAGAGTTGGGATGCTTACCAGGTGCCCTCTTAATACGCACTTGAAATGAGGACCGAATATATACATCATCCAGAGAAAAATACCACATGTGTTGAGACACCCCTTGAACCCATTCTTCTCTCACACAGAAATGTACGGGAGGGAATGTGGATGAGCAGCCTGGACGTCAGAACTATGCATAGACTTATTTTGTTTGGGCTATAGGTCTTAAAAAAGTTTCCAACATTTCCCACATTTATTTCAAATAAAAGTCAAATTCTGCCTCATCTTAAAAATCAGACTCGGCAACAGCACATGCTGATGTTCCCACGTGGCAACAAGCCCCTCTGTGGACTGGCCGTGCCCACTGCACTCATTTACACTATCCACCCGGCTCTAAGCCAGGGGACCACATCATTTATCATTGGCACCAGAGTGCAAGTCGGTACTATTACTAACCCCACCAAGACCAGAGAAGAGGTATGGGAATGACCCACACCAAACCAGGCAGTCGAGCACCTCATCCACAGGCATTTGCACTGAAACCCCTGAGCAAAGTGTGTGGGGCTGATGAGGTGGGTGATGCCTTTGAAACCTTGGGAATGGAAGTCATCGCCAGCTTACCTTTTTAGCTCTTCTGTTCACCAAATCGTGGCAAAGGGAAACATGTACCTCCAATTTCAACATATCAACATTTAAGATGACAACCTTCTTCTTCTGCCCAGGTTCCACCTCCTGCCCTGCAGGGCAGAAGCAAACACAGCATGATCACCCTCCTGGAGCAGGGAAGGAAGCATCTCTCCAAGAGCCCTGCAAGCCCTTGGGGACAAAAATGAAAAGGGGACATCCGTCCCGGGATGATATGGGCAAGGAAAACCAAAAGTGTAGCTCCCATACTTTAAATTCAGGTGTGCCTTAATTTATGCAACCTGCTATATAAAAATCTAGATTTACCCAATTATAACAATAGGATTCACACTTAGATCTTCTTTGGCACGCTGTCAGGTGTCTTGATTTACATAGATACAAGACTGGGATGCTAACATTTTCTACTGAATCAGCTCCTCTACATTATGCATTTGGGAATTCTGTACCCAAGGGAGGGAAGAATGGATGAAGAATTTCCCCCATGAACCACTAGGGGCGAGACAGCAGTGCTCACCTGCCCGATGGTATCTGCTGGCCCTCAGAACCAGGCCAGGCACGGGGCCCTCACTGAACACTACAGAGCCGTCCTCCAACACCTCCTGCACCTCTAGGTCAAGGACCATCCCGGGTGTCATCTCAGCCAACGTCTGGATCAACACAGAGTCTGCCAGAGAGACCCAAAGGAAACAGGATTAACAAGCAGAAACAATACTCACCATTCTCTTCCTTTGGCAACACACTGCCCCACAGAGGAGAGCAGAATCCTGGAGCACTGCGAAGGGCAGATCACTTTTGGTAGAAATATGCGACGCCCGTGAACACTCCGATTGCCGGGAGAGAGACCTGCACCTTTTGCTGACCCTCCCTGGCCATCACTCATGAAAGTAGCCAACAAATACCACAAACACACACTTTCCTTTGCTTTCTGAATTTTCACTGCTTCAGTTTGGAATCTATCCTCTCAAGCTTCTTATTCCCAAATCCCATAAGGATTCCAACAATCCTCCCTGATGGTTGGAAACTTTAGAAATCAACATAACCACCCCTTAGAGTCTTCCAGCAGGTCCCTGCTCCATTCTCTCATCCACCAGGTACTGGCTGAGTAAGTGAGCAGTGAAGGTGTGAACGGATTCACAACAAATGCAAACCTGAGGACACAGAGCTAGGGCAAGTTCTGACTTTGGTCTGGCAGAGAACACAAGGGGGACCTCTGGGATGCTGGTAATGATCTTTATCTGAATCTGGGTTGAGTAAATGAGGGTGTTTGTTTTATAAACAGTTACTGAATTATACCTTAAATGATATATGCAGTTTATACAAGTTATACTCCCATTAAAAAGGGGGGGGGGTCTGGGTGGCTCAGTTGGTTAAGCATCTGACTCTCGATTTCTACTCAGGTAGTGATCTCGGGGTTATGGGATCCAGATGAGCACGGAGCCTGCTTGCCATTCGCTCTCCTCCTGTCCCTCCCAATCGTGCTCTCTCTGCCTCTCTCTCAAATAAAACAGACGTTCCCCACCCGACCCCCCTCAGCCCACGTGCCCCTACCTCGGTTGCTCATGAGGCTGCGCACACCCTGCCGCTCTTCCAGGCACTGGCTCAGGAGGAGGAGACTGGTGGTGGCCAGGTCGCCCAGACCACAGTCCGACAGCCGCAGCGACAGCAGCATGCGCTGCTTCTCCTCATCCACGTTGGTCACCTTCGCAACCACTGTCTGCCCCTCGACGAAGTGGTCACTTGTAGAAGTCACAAACTTGTCACTCATGATCTAACGAGCAGGCAGAAAATAAAGACAGGAAGTCTCTATCAAAACAACTCACTTCATGCCCCCAAGAAAGGATGTGTGGGGGAAAGAGTGGGGAGAGATGGGGGCCAGGAAGATTCCTCAACCCTCTCTTCAGCACAGCTCTACTCCCCTTCCAGAAAACTGTGCAAGGCCCTGGCTGTCCAAGATAGCCTTCTAGAGGGCACCCAGCCAAGGAGGCACATCACTGGCAAGCCATGTCTCTAACACACGATGGTAACCCTCTGCCCTGTGCTATGCATGTTTCTGCAGGCTTCCCCTTTTCTCTCAAATTGTTCTGGCAGGGGATACAAATAAGAGCCGTCTAGGGAAAACATCAGGAGGATAAACCTATGGAAAGGAAGAAGTATTTATGAATAAACTACAGGCTACCCGCTCTCCCACCGTCTTACACTGACTTCGCTAAGACTCCCTCCGACTCTGGGTCACAGTTTAGTCAGCAGGCATGAGGGGTTCAATGATGGGGTCACTAAGACTTTTTGCAATCTGAAAAGTTCATGACTTCAGTGACACCGTGGTGGAGGGGATCCTTCCAAGGTATTCTGGTATCGTGATGCCTCAAAAACCCCAGAGGTTGCAAAACCGGCACGCAGTGGCTCAGGAAAGTTAACGGCCATGTCTATACATGCTGACAGTGTAAGTCACTATTCTGGAACTGGAGACTAGTCTTAACAGTCCCTGCCCACCTACCCAACGCTGTACTGTGAAGTAAAGATGCCCCTCCCTCCAGGACACAGCCCTATACCAGGACACATGGCTGGGCAAGAATCTCAGCCCCATTCCCCTCAGCCAGGTGGCCTTTCTGCCTTGCCCCTGAAAATCTTACAAGGATTAAGGTATCCTGCACCTTCCCACTCTCAGGTTCCATGACTGTAGTATCTCTCCCCCAAGGCTCTTGGTACATGGAGCTGAACTTACAGCTTTGGGGGCCAGTCCACTAAGACCTGACGGGAACTGGACGAACACACCATAGTCCTTGATGCTCTTCACAAAACCGATGAGCAGCATCCCAGGATGGATTTCTGCGAAGCTTTTAGGATCCTGGCCACCCTCCACGGTGGAGACCAAAGCTGGCTTCCTACAAAGGAGCTAATAGCACTTCATCAAGGAACATTCCAGAAAGGGCAGATGAAATAACCATCTCTCCATCTCCTTTTTCCATTCTACCTGCTCTACTGCTACAGTGATTCTCTAAGCATGCAGACTAACAACACTAGCATCACCTGGAATCTGTTAAAATGCTAACTCCTGGGGCGCCTGGGGGGCTCAGTTGTTAAGTGTCTGCCTTCAGCTCAGGTAATGATCCCAGGGTTCTGGGATTGAGCCCTGCATTGGACTCCCTAGTCAGCGGGAAGCCTGCTTCTCTCTCCTATTCCCCCTGCTTGTGTTCTCTCTCTCGTTGTCTCTCTCCCTCTCTGTCAAATAAATAAATAAAAATCTTAAAAAAAAAAAAAAAAGAAGAAAGAAAGAAATGCAAGCTTCCAAGCACTGTCCCAGACCTACTGAGTCACAGACTCTGGAGTGGGGCCCCACAAGCTGTGTAAACAAGGCCTCCAGGTGATTCTGATACACTCTCAAGTTTAAGAACCAGTGTTCTTCCTTTCTCTGTTAGTTCATCTCCAGGTTTCTGAAGAGGACCAAAAAGAGACAGGCTCATCTCTGTGGTTTGGCAGCTGGACCAACCATGACAGGATCCTCCACAATCTTCACACTAACCGACTCTATCCCACCTCCTCAATCTTCACCCTTCAGAGATTTCATTTTACATTCTGTGAGGAAGAGGCAGTGTTCCCCTTTGAAGTACACATACCAAGACCAAAGGGAATACTCGGGAGCCCCGTGGGCCTGGCGGCGGGGGGTGGGGGCGGGTATTGGGAAGGAGGACAGCAGCTGCCTCATTAATTGTTCCAGCTCAAGGGGCCAGCACTGCATATAAGAAGGCAAGATGGGCTACTGGAGATATCCCGCTGGACCTGGCAGGCCACACTGCCCCCTGTCCGACACCTTAGACTCCCACTCTGTCCTGAGGAGCTTCTACTGGTAGAACTTCAATCCTCTTACTTTCCACCAGGGGAAGGCAGGGAAAGTACAGTCTGGTCACCGGTTTCGTTTTATGGAGGTACTTCTGAAGTCAAATGACTGACTTTTTCCCATGGAGCTTCCAGTTCGGAACAGAGGCTGACCCAGAGTCTTCCCCCAAGGGCCCACAGCTCTCCAGATGCCAGTAAAGGATACAATACGCCCCTCACTCTGGCTGAGACAGAGTACTCTGTGAAGGGTGTCACCAGTCTGCAGCCAGTGATACAGCAGAGGGCCATTGGCGACGTGGTCCGACAGATGAGGCGTGGGGAGGAAAGCGGGGGTGTTGTAGGGCAGGACAGCTACCTCCAGCCCGTCTTTGGTCTTCTCTAAAACCTTCACATCCACCAACTACTCAGGAGAAGAAAGAAAAAATGGTACTTGTCTTGAGCAGACAGCAACCACATCTGGCTCAGGCAGAGAGAAGTCCCAGCACCAGGGATCACTGAGAGGTCAAGATCAGAGGAGGAGTTTTCTTCCACACCCCACACCACTGCCCCCAAAGACCCGCCAGGGACCCGCACACACACCAGGACCCATTTGAGTGCTCGCATCCCTCCTCTCCCAAGTCCCTCTACTGAGTTCCAGGGGAAAGGCAGTCTCACAGGCTGGTCCTAAAGACCAGAGAGGAAAGAGGACAGCAGGACACTGCTGAATAGCTATACAAGAATGGAGCCTTCCTTTCCTGCACCGCTTCCATTTGCTCTGACACACAGAAAAGAACCCTCTTTCAAGACCCTCAATTCTGTCTAGCCCTAGAACCTTATCTAGACCTTCATCTTTCTCTCCACAGGTCCCAGTGCCCCACGTTGTCAGTGGCACCCCACTTTCTGCCACTGTCAACTGAAGTAGCTTCTCTGGAGAAGTCTAGGTACCTGTCCAAGGCTAACAGTTCTTCTTTTCTTCTGACTGTGTCCCAGATGCTCCTTCTTTGGATCACTCAACAGCTTGAAGGACAAAAGCATCCTCTCTTTGGATGGCTCACAGTTCAGCACCACAACCTTCACCACCTAGTGAGAAATCACACTTGCCTGGCTAACTCTTCCCCGCAGGCCAGCCAGGCCCTGGAGAGAGCTGCCCTCCACGAGCACTGCAGAGGGAGAGGCACGTAGACCTGGGATCAGGTCAGAAAGCAATGGAGAGTAATGTACTGAAAGATACACAGAATCCACCCCCCCATGTCCACCTTTCGTGGGAGAGGAAAACATGAATAAGTTTTTGATACAACCCCAAGCTTGCAAAATTTTTTTTTCCTAGATAGACCCAGACTCACTAGTTTTATGGCACTGCCATCTTGTGGTGACAGTGACCTCAGAACAATTTCTGATGTGAGGGCCACCAGCATGTTTGTTATAGGTAAAGACTAATTCATTTCTTCCAGGTTGTGGGGCTGAGGTCACTTAGTTTGCCAGCTTCTGCTGAAACCCCCCGAGGGTTCCTCTCAGTTCTGTTCCCCATCTCCTCCACCTAGCTGGCTCCAACCCACTGCCCCACATGCCCCTTCCTTAGCCCTTAAAAAGTCGTCCTCCCACTACTCTGTCAAATCTGAGTTCATGGGGTCACGAAGGATATGGGTCTGTCCCAGGAAAGGGTTACCTGGCCAGCGTAAAAGACCCTCTCTGGGTCAGGGACATACTCGGCACTGAGCTCATGCTTGGGCACCAGTCCCTGCACATCGTTGTAGAATTTCACGATGCAGCCATAGTCCTTGACCCTGAGGATGAAGCCATGGGTCTGCAGACCAGGCTTGGCATCAGCGTAAGAGGTAATGGCAGGCAGCTTGGACTCAATTAGGGTTTTCTTCAGCGTCATCATCAGCTTCTTGGCTTCAGGATCACAAAGCAAAACCTAAGGGAAGAATACTGGTTGTAATCAAGTTACCCGTTATCAAGAGAGCCATCGGACTGGTCTCTGCAACCTCTGAACCCAAAGGCCAGGGTCTGTCCTTAAGAACCTATCTCTTTCCCTGCTCCCTGCTGGATGACAATCTGGGGAGTATTCACCTATTTCAAAAGTACTTCCTCCCATACGTTCCCTCCTGGGCCTGCATCCACATGCACTGTCCCCCCCAGTGTCCTAGGTCAGTTCCTTCAATGCCACCTCAGCTCCTTCCCAGACCACGTGCCGTCTCATATACAGAATGAACGACCGAGCCAACTCACCACCTCGGTACTACTGTGTATTAGCTACTAACTGAGACTGAGAGATCCAACCATCTCTCATCCCTCAGGTCATCTCTTTAAGGGCAGAGAAATTCCTTTGTTTCTAACTTCCTGACTCCCCTACTATAAAATTTTGCACCAATGGGTGATCAGTATCTCTCTTGACTCAATAAAGAAATAAAACGAAAAGAAGAAAATCTAACGTTGTGAGTGCCTGCACACACCAGGCCTTGTGTTAAGTACTGCATATCACATTTAATCTTCACAACTCTGTGAAGCTTCTCTTGGGATTCAAGACTTTGTTATAAACCACTCAAGTTTCAGCAGCTTAGTTTAGATATTTCTGTGCCTAACACACCCCTTGCTCCTCTTTAAATCCTTTCTAGTTTAAGTACCACCTCTGCCAGAAATCTAGAAGACCTTATGGTCATATAGACCTGAATGTGAAAACTGGTTCTGCCATTTATTAGCTGTGTGACTTTGAGCAAGCTGTGTGACTTCACTTTCCTACAGTTTACTTTCCCCACTGCAAGACGAGGATAACAGTACTTACTTTATGAGATCGTTTTAAGGATTAAATGACATAATGCATGTCAGGGGCTTAGGATAGCAAATGGCACAAAATACATGTTACAGGGTGGTTACAGTGGTTACTACTGATACCACCAATATTCCTGTTGGCCCAGCCCACCCTTGCCTCCCCTCTGAGATACGACCATAGCACAGAGCCTACACCAAACCATGTGACAAAAAGTCACACAGTGGCTTGCTCTCTTCATGTATTATTTTGACTCTCAATTATATTACAAAACTCTCAAGGGCTTTTCTCTTCTCAATGCCAGATACAAACCACAGATGTTACATGGTCATTCTGTGGAAAAAGGCAGAAACTTCAGCTGAGAAGCATTGCTCTCTTCCCATCTGGCTTAAACCCCAACAAGACCCTTCAGGAGGCTCACCCGGCACTTGACCTCATCCCCGATGTGGTACTTCTTTTCCGGATTCTTCATCAGGATGTCGGCCAGGTGCATGGGTGGTATCAGGCCCCGGATTTGCTCGCCCACCTTCACCAGCATCCCATATGGCTTTATGGTCAGCACTGTGCCCTAGAGAATACAAAGAAAAGACACCATCATACCTCAAGAATGGCTGTTCCCCCTCTACTTCTAACAACAAAGCAGGTCACATCTCTCTTTTGAAACCCAGCTTCCCAGGCTAACTGCCTGTTATTCCAGATGTCACAGGGTAAAGCACACACCCCACACGGACATGAATGCAGTCTGTTTTGTTTACAGGAACCTTCGCATCTTTCTGCAGGAACATGTTCTCTGTCTACCTCATGAGCACATTCTTTGCAGGAGGGGATTCTGTCTCCTAAGGAACAAACTCTACCTATAAAGGAGATCTGCTCAACTAGGGCTAAATGGCTGGACACGAGAGGCAACTGCAAGTGACCTCGTACTAACATCCCAGGAGCTCAACTAGCATAGAACTAACTTTTGCCCAAATCTAATAAATACCATCAAATGCCAGGATTTATGACCTACTGCCTCTGTGTATTTGAGTGATGCTATTAAGACCTTACCTTGAAATTAATTACATGTTACCCAAAGGAAGAAAAAGAATCTCCAGTTAACAGGCAGGGGTAAGGAACATGACTTTAAATGTGTTCATTTGAGAACTAATGAGCGGCCAGTTAACCTGTGAACTAAAGAATGTCTGAAGGTAAACGAGTATCTAACGATATGCTTGAGTCTTACCTCTACCAGTGCCCCAGGTTTGATGTCATGATATCTAAGGTACTGAGCTTCAATAATGGACCTAGAACAAAAAGAAAATACAAAATTAAATAAGCCAGGGCAGAGGCTACCTAAAATTCAAAGCTCCCAAAATCATGCTGGCAAGAAAGAAAATAGTCCACCATGTCAGGCCAGGAGAAACTGTGAGCAAGCAACCCCAGAGAAGCACACTTCTCCAGCCCCACACGTGTCGATGACAGACTTACGTCCTCAGAGAGAGCAAGGCTAGCTCATCCATTTGGCTGTAATCGATGATTCTACACTTGTGAGTGTTCCCTGGCTTAAAGGAGTCAGCACTGAAGACGTTTTTCGAGTCGGAGAGATGGCTGAGCTACAAAGTACCAAGTGATTAAGCACAAGCCAGACACAGTAGATCTGAGGCAATCAGATATAAAAACACACTGACACATTTAGCACCTACTATAAAAACACTGTTGATCGCCTATTAACATAATTCTGGTAACTAAAACACTGCTCTTTACGGTCATAGACTATAAGGTCAGAGAACAGAGAACAGACTATAAGGTCAGAGAACCCTCTAGATCATGGGTCCGAAACCTATAGCTCAAAATAGTGCCTATTTTGCAAATAAAAGTTTTACTGAACACAGCCATGCCCCTTCATTTACGTACTGTCTATGGCTGCTTTCCGGCTACAACAGAGCTGAGTGGTTAGGACAGAGATCGAATGGCCCACAAACCTGAAAAATTTATTACCTGGCCCTTTCAAAACCTTTGCCAAGCTCTGGTGTAGATCTGACTCATTCTTGTACCTACTATCGACCAGGTATCAAAGTCAGTCAAATTAATCCTAAAGAATTCAAAGAACAAACAGATATTGTTCTAATCCCTCTGCAGTCTGCCACACCTGGGGATACTCAAAAATAGTCAACTAATACAAGGGATGTAGAAAACAGAAAAGGACCCACATGACCCCAAAGTCTCTCTAGTGATAAGAGCCCACTGAAACGAAAACGCCTCCTCACCCGGGCATAGGCCAGTGCCCCATCCTTCAGCCTGAAGGTGGCGCCGGCCTTGCTGATAAAGCTCTGGACAGGAACGTCATCCAGCACGGCTCCCAGATGCTGGCAAGAGAGCTGGGTGAGGGAGCGTCCCGGCTGCAGGAAGACAGGACGCAGGCTCAGCCGCACAGCCCTGGTCCGAGGATGGACACAGAGAACACAAGCCCTTACCTAGATAAGAGAAAGAGAATCATGAGCAGGAGGAGGCACACAGAATATCAGGCCCCCAGAGCAGACTTTCGGAGTTCAAGACTCCACATCTGCTGCCCAGATTATGGATGGAAGCGGGAATATCAACTAGGGCAATCCAAACAAAATTGGGCAAAAGTCAAACAAAATGCCCCAGAGAAACTGCGTCTAACTAAATTCATGCTCACTCAAGGCCAGGAAAACATACCAGGGTCCCCTTAACAGCATGAGGCT
The DNA here is from genome assembly GCF_022355385.1 of Mustela nigripes. Taxonomy (NCBI): domain Eukaryota; kingdom Metazoa; phylum Chordata; class Mammalia; order Carnivora; family Mustelidae; genus Mustela; species Mustela nigripes. The sequence continues at coordinate 166,832,237 of NC_081560.1, read as the reverse complement.
AGTAACACATATGCGACAGAAGCCATGTCCCAGCATCACTATACCAAAGACCCGCCTAAAACACACCAGGAACAGCCTGCTCTGATCACAAGGTCACAGCATGTAAAACGCCTACATTTTGTACACAAATAGGATTGTAAAGAGAAAAAGTTACTAGAAAAAAGTTCACCAAACAGTTAATATTATCACTAAGTGCTGGGAAAATTTGTTTAGCTAAAAAACATGTCTCTGTAGAATCCGATAGCATATATTACTGTTAAAAGCAAAAAAGAAAAGAAAGAAAATCATTTTAGGATTCTTTTAAAAACTCTGAATAACATATATTGGGACTTTCTTCCCAAATAATCATGATCACTGCAGAAAATTTGGATATTTAGGTAAATGTAGAAAAATCAGCCAGTTAAATCATTATTACCACCACATGGTATAATCTGTCAGTATTTTAACCAGGTGTACCATTAAAAAAATTTTTCAGGGAGACCTTCGTGGCTCACTCAGCTAAGCATCTGCCTTTGGTTCAGGTCATGATCTCAGGGTCCTGGGACTGAGCTCTGCATCAGTCTCTTTGCTCAGCAGGAAGAGTCTGCTTCTCCTTCTCCCTTTACCCCTCCCTGGTTCATGCACACACACATGCACACTCTCTCCCTAATGAATAAAATCCTTAAAAAATTAAAAAAACTTTTTTGAAGTAAAAATAAAAATTTTTTCAGAGCACCTAGGTGGCTCAGTTGGTTAAGTGCCCAACTCTTCATTCAGCTCAGGTCATAATTTCAGGGTCATGAGATTGAGCCCCACCTTGGGTTCCACACTCAGCACAGAGCCTACTTGAGATTCTCTCTCTCCCTCTCGCCCTCCCTCAGCTCACACTCACACATGCACACATTCCCTCTCTCTAAAATACATAAAATCTTTTTAAAAATAAAATTTTTTCAAAGCTGGATCTACTGTATCCATAGCTCTTTTAAATTGCATTTTCTATTTAAATGCATATTTTGTTTTTTACTTTAAATATTCTTAAACACCTTAAATGATAACAGCAAAAGATCCACTACCCACCCCCGCCAAAACCAAACTACATAAAACAATAAGAAATACAAACTACAAGTTGCCTTCTTTTTCACAGATTCCTTCTCTAATCTCAATCCACAGAAATAACCGCCGTGGCTTCCTGTGGTTCTTCCAAAACACATTTCATTTCCCTCACCGCCTCTAATACCTGTACATACACAGCCCTAGGATCTGCTCATAGCTAGCTGCAATACCAGACAGCTGTTTGGGATACAACTGGAATTAAGAAAACATTTCTTACTGCTTGATTTGAGAAATATGTTCCAGCTTTCTTGGGATCCAGGTGCATAAAGTCGACCAGGCCAGTGAAGAATGAAAGAAAGTTTAATGTAAGGCCAACTGGAGTCACCTAGAAATATACGGAACAAAAAGGAACCAAGAATGTGAGACACTGTTCATACAAAACCCTCACTGCCGTGTTTTCCACAACTGCATCTCTTTCCTCCCTCAGCTAACCCTTATCAATTCTTCTTCCTTAAAATTAAGTGGCAGGACAACACCCAGCACTATTTTTTTTTTAAGATTTTATTTATTTATTTGACACACAGAGAGAGAACACAAGCAGGCAGAGTGGCAGGCAGAGGGAGAGAGAGAAGCAGGCTCCCTGACGAGTAAGAAGTCCCATGTGGGGCTCAATCCCAGGATCCTGGGATCATGACCTGAGCCAAAGGCAGGCGCTTAACCAACTGAGCTATCCAGGCATCCCCTAGCTGTTCCTTTGTTCAGTAAGCTTACCTCCCTTCTGGCATGAGAGGCATCAATCCTCCCAACTTGAGATTTCCTGATGGGATGGGGGGTCATTTGCACAAGGATCCTTGGGGAACTGCCAGCCCAATCACCTGGGCAAACTGTTGCTAACTTGATGATCTGCCCAGACCGAGGATGCAAAACCCTAATGCCAGCAAAAGGGAGATACTGCCCATGCTGATTCACCCTAAGGAGCCCCCCAGAAGCTAAGCAATTAGAGGTGACAAGCACCTCAAAAAAGATCAATGAGGCAGAAGACTGAAATCTGGGAAACAAAGTTAAACCCCCAGGTCCTCTCCTCAAACTACAGGGTCTATGCCTCTCCTGCTTCACAGAAAATGAGTTATTCTCTAGGAAACATGTACAGAGACTCAAAAGACAGGGACAGTGCAAACCCTGAAAATGTAGATTAAGAAAAACTCTGAGTATTATATACCACCTAGCTCCCAGGCCAGGATTATATCCTCCTGAAGAGAAATTAACAGATTAACAGATCCTTTCTAGAGAAATCTAACATACTAAAGAAGACTTAACACCAATGACATTGGGAGCTGCTCAAAGTCTGCTAGCTCCAGATTCTGAGCGTGAGGTCATCAACACATCCCACTCAACCAGGTATACAAAGTGTTCCAGCACCTCACTCATACAATGACAATCAAAACAAACATTTAAGAGAGAGTACAAAGTTAAAACTGAAGAGAGTCTCCCAGAAGGCACAATACAGAAAAATACATGCACATACCAAAACAAAGGTGAGATGAAAAAATAAGAAAAATTAAAGAACTGAAACATTAAGCCTAACATAATCCAGAGTTTGAGAGAAAAAAGAAACTCTATTTAAAAAAAAAAAGTCTGATAAGAAGCTAGTATCCAGACTATATAAAGAACTCTTATAACTTAATAATAAAAAGATAACCTAACTTTAAGATGGACAAAGAACTTTTGAATAGGTATTTCTCCAAAGAAGATACACGAGTGGTTGTAACACAACCAGCCCATGAAAAGATGCTTAACATTGGTAATCATCAGAAAAATGCAAATCAAAATCACAAGGAGATACCACTTCATACTCACTAGGATGGCTATAATAAAAAGCATAATAACTATTTGTGGGGCGCCTGGGTGGCTCAGTGGGTTAAGCCGCTGCCTTCGGCTCAGGTCATGATCTCAGGGTCCTGGGATCGAGTCCCACATCGGGCTCTCTGCTCAGCAGGGGGCCTGCTTCCTTCTCTCACTCTCTATCTGCCTGCCTCTCTGCCTGCTTGTGATCTCTCTCTGTCAAATAAATAAATAAAATCTTAAAAAAAAAAATAACAACTATTTGTGAAAATGGGAAGAAACTGGAACCCTTAACTGCTGATGGGAATGTAAACTGGTGCCACCATTTTGGCTCTTCCTCTAAAAGGTCAGTTACCGACCAGCAGTTCTGTTCCTAAGTATATGCCTAAGAGAAATGAAAACTTACATTCACACAGAAACTTACACAGCAATCTTACAGCAGCTTTACTCATAAGAGCCCAGAGCAGAAACAACCCAAATGTCCACTAACTGATGAATGCGGAAACAAAATGTGCCATCTCCACACTGTGGAATAGTATTTAGCCATAAAAAGAAATGATTCACATGCTACAGCATGCTACAACATGGATGAGCCTTGAAAACATGCTAAGTGACAGAACCCGATACAAAAGGCCACATATTGTATGATACCTTTTATATGAAATATCCAGAATAGATAAATCTAGAGACAAAAAGTAGAGCCAGGGGCTTAAGAGAGGGAGAGATGGAGAGTAACCATCCATGTGTACAGGATCTCTTACTGGGGTAATGAAATGTTCTGGAATCAAATAGTGGTGATGTCTGCACACCTTTATGAATACACTAAAAAATTACTGAGTTATACATTAAAAGGGGTGTATCCTCCCATATGTGAATTATATGTCAATTTGAAAATAGAAAAAGAAAAAAGAAAAAAAAACCCAGTAATACAAGAAATTTTCTCAGAATTGAAAGATCTGCATTTCTGGATTGTAAAACAAATAAATGGAGAGAGATCACACCAAAACACATCATCATGAAATCTTTATTTTTTTCTTTTTAAGATTTTATTTATTTGACAGAGAGATAGCACAAGTAGACAGAGTAGCAAGCAGAGGGAAAGGGAGAAGCAAGCTCTCCTCGGAGCAGGGATCCAGATGTGGGACTAGATCCCAGGACCCTGGGATCATGACCTGAGCTGAAGGCAGCCACTTAACTGACTGAGCCACCCAGGTGCCCCATCATGAAAGCTTAAAACGGATAACAATAAAATTCTTAAACTCTTCCAAGGGGCGCCTGGATGGCTCAGTTGGTTGCGCATCTGACTCTTGCTTTCAGCTCAGGTCATGATCTTGGGGTCATAGGACTGAGCCCCAAATTGGGCTCTGCACTCATTGGGGAGTCTGCTAGAGATTCTTTCTTTCTCTTTCTCCCTCTGCAACTCCCCCACCTCTCATTCTCCCTCTTTAAAGTAAATAAGTAAATCTTAAAAAAAATTCCTGAACTCTGCCAAAAAGAAGAAACATATACGAGAAAGAGAAATCAAAGTAGCACTAGACTTTTTAAGAGCACCAGAGGCTAGATAACAATGGCAACAGGTCTTCAAAATTCTGTTATTTTTGACAAAGAATTCTATTCCTAGCTTTACTACCAATCACATATGAGTCAAGATATTTTCAGACATACTAGGTGTGCAGCAAAGAGTAACACAGAAAGACCCAGAATGTGATCCTCAGAAAAGCCTGCTGGCAAGGTTGGCCATTGGCTGCTGTCTGAAAATTTAGATTTTACAACTCCCAGAACCAAGGGGGTCTCAGCAACCTGAACTGTTTGTGTCAACAGCATGGTATCTAGAATTTTGGTACATGTCAGGAAGAGGGTACCTACATGAGCAGCCCCAGTGAAAACTCTTGGGCACTGACTCTCTCATGAGCTTCCCAAAGAGACAGTTACACCCTTTGTGACTCCACTGGGAAAGGACTCTTGGAAGCTTGTGCTCCTAGTGCCTTTTCCCTTTCTGATTTTGCTTGGCTTCCTTCCACTGTAATAAACCACAGTCACAAGTGTCACTATATGGAGTCCTCTGAGAGCTTCTAGAGCATCAGCAAGCCTGGGAGTGGTCTGGGGGATCTCCTGCACCCTAGGTCAGGAAATTAACCTCCCGTGTATCTTACCAAGGATGCTTCTGGAGAATGCACCAGACAAAAATGAGCAAGTAAACAAAAAAAAAGGAATATGTGGAACCAAAGAAGACTCCAATATAGAGAAAGAGGGGAAGGATCCCAGATGACCAAGAAAGGAAATCCTAGGATATCAGCTCTGCAGGAGTCCTACCAGAGCAACTGGTCTAGACAGGAGGAGGATAACAGTAAAAAGAGCTCTAGGTAGGTTAAAAAAAAAAAGGAACTAAGGTTTAAACACCTTTATGGAAAAATGCAGTATGAGGAAAATAACTACAAGATGTATTATCCCCACTCGTGCTCTCTCTCACTCTTTTTCAAATAAATAAAATCTTAAAAAAAAAAAAAAAAAAAAAAAAAAGCTGGGCGCCTGGGTGGCTCAGTGGGTTAAGCCTCTGCCTTCAGCTCAGGTCATGATCTCAGGGTCCTGGGATCGAGGCCCGCATCGGGCTCTCTGCTCAGCAAGGAGCCTGCTTCCCCCCCTCTCTCTGCTTACCTCTCTGCCAACTTGTGAGCTCTCTCTGTCAAATAAATAAACAAAATATTTTTTTTAAAAAAAGCTGATTATCAGCTCCGGGGGAAAAGCTATTTGAGAAACAATCATGGTACGTTATCTAGCTCAGCAGTAAATAATATTTATATAACCACAGTAATTTAAGCTCTGAATAACGATTTAACCAAAAATTTATTATATCTCAGGAGGGTGAAGGAAGGAAAGGGAAAATTAAGAGAGCCAAATTGTCTTATTATCACCTTACCATGGTAAGAAGTTAAAACTCAATGCCTAAAATTGATAAACCAAGAGATACCAGCAGAAGCTTATTACTTGACAAATACAGAGGTAAATTTCCAAAAATAAAAAAGTGAAAGATGGAGTTCGAAGAGATGAGATAGTTCTTTGTTATAAAAGCCTTTTAGGGCGCCTGGGTGGCTCAGTGGGTTAAAGCCTCTGCCTTCAGCTCAGGTCATGATCCCAGGGTCCTGGGATCGAGCCCTGTTATCAGGCTCTCTGCTCAGCAGGGAGCCTGCTTCCTCCTCTCTCTCTGCCTGCCTTTCTTCCTACTTGTGATCTCTGTCTGTAAAATAAATAAATAAAATCTTTAAAAAAACAAAAAGCCTTTTAATAAAAGCTTTTATAAAAATAAAACAAAATTTTTTAAAATGTCTGACTTTTTCGGGGTGCCTGGCTGGCACCGTCGGTTAAACATCCATCTCTTGATTTCAGCTCAGGTTATGGTTTCAGGGCCCTAGGATTGAGCCCTGTGTTGGGCTCTGTGTTCAACATGGAGTCTGCCTGAGATTCTCTTCTCCCTCTGTCTCTCCCCTTCCCCCAAAATAAATAAAATCTTTAAAAACAAAAAACTATTTGACTTTTTTAGTCAGCACTGTCCAAAAGAAACATAATCCATGTATAACTGTAATTAACTTCACCAGCAGTCACATTTAAAAACTACAAAGAAACAGATGAAATTTATTTTAATAACTGGTTAACCCCATACGTCCAAAATATTATCATTTCAACATATGGCACTTGCTACATTTTCAGTGTGTAACAAGCCCCAAGCGACCAATGTCTACCCTATTGGGTAGCACAGTTTCAGACTGTGCACACGCACTACAACACAAATTATCTCTATTTTACAAAACAGTACTGATAATGAATGGCTTACCTTCTGTACCTGGGCTTTGACCACCAGTCCTGGTAGCAAGTTATTAAGGGTCCAGTTTTGCTCCTCAGTAGCAATGGCAGCAGAAACTTCAGAATGACCAATAGACAGACCAACCACTCCTCCGTTGCCTTTGACCTCCTCAATGATGCAGTGCAGGTACTGCCCCACCTTCAGTTTAGCACCTGCAAGCCCCGGCCCCAGCCCCAGCCCCCAAAAGGGAAAATACCTTCATGAGAATGGCTCTTAATTTGGACTCAAGCATTATCTGTAAAGATCTATGGTCTACCTGCCCAGTTACCATGTAATATTCATGTTCCCAATCTCTCAGTGACCAATTAAAAGAGGGGAATAAAGTGACCCTGACTCATTTGGTATCAACACTGCTTAAAAATATGAAACTCTCAATAAGGTAGGAAGAGTGCTGGTTCAGAGGCCCAGGAGGCCCAAATTTCAGTGGAATCTTCTAGGTGAGAAAAGTGAAACGGGTCCATTGGATCTCAGACCCTGTCACTCACTGGTCCTTTGCACACATTCCCTTTCCTATCAGCTAGGATTAACAGTGATTTTAGAAAAGTCAACAGCCTCTGGAGTCACCATTCTGTCATTTTATTCACCAAATGGTATTTACACACCATCCCCACATGCACCGCCTTCCCACCATGCAGAGGGCCCTCTTCCTCCCCTCACCTTTGTTCTTCTGTCGGATATACTCCTGGGCTTTCTGTAGTGGCAGAAAGGCTCTGGCCCCACTAACACCAATGTCCACAACGTAGCCATGGTCTTCCAGGCTGGACACAGTGCCTGTGAGCAGCTGGAGAAAGAGAAAGCATTCCCCAGAGTTCAAAAAGTCAAAGGTAATGGGACACACAACAGAAATCCACTACCAGACACAAATGTTCCCACCATCAATCTTGACACATCATCCCACAATCTTCCCTCAAAGCCTCCCCCAACAACTTCGGTCCCACTTGAGGATAGAAAAGCGAAAGACATCAGCTTTCATTCTCCCAGGGCTTGAGGAATGTTATGGTTTCCAGACAGCAAGAAGTGTTATACACAGCTGAAGGGAATGAAAAAGAGGGGCTTCTACCCTAGAGAATTTTCAAAAGACAGGAAAGACTATTGTTACACAAAGAGGAGTAAACCAGATTGCCCTGCAAGGTCACTCCCAGAGCCATGACTAATCCAGAACTACTCTTCTAGCTGTCACTATGTCTTTTCTAAGTGTCTCCAAGACTTAAAAAAAAAAAAAAAAAAAAAAAATCTTGCCAGCCTCCTTTACATTTCATGGGAAGCAGTGTGAAATTCAAATCTGGCTCTTACCATTTGGTCTTTGGCAAGTCATAAACCTGAGTCCATTTTCTCAAATACATAAGAGGAATATCTACCTTCTGCCTCACAGGATTGCCGTGAGAATTTCTTCAGATGAAATGTCTAAAACAGCCCCTGCCAAACAGCAGGCTTTTGACATTTGTCAATTTCCTGCACCTTGGCTTACTTTTAGTCCCCTTTCTGGCCAGCTTTCAGGGCCTGTCCCAAACTGGCTGCTTCTAACTAAAAGTTAAAAAATCATATTGATCTCCTTTCTCTTAATTACAAGAGCACCGAGATGAGTGTAGTTTATGAGTGTGTTTTATACCTAGCAGACGTTGGGACTCAGAGAATAGGACTAACTTCTCCTAACTCTCCACAGGACTGGGAGACTCAACAGTGAGGCTATCCATCAGTACAGCTGACAGACTCATTGCCCTATCCACCTTGTCTCTTGCTCTCAGAGACCAGCCCTCAAGCATTCCCCCAGAGATGCCAGAAAGCCTCTGAAAATGACTTTATCTGTAAAGAACAAGTCTTGGTATGTAAAGCACTTTGAGGAACTCCTCACCCTGCTAAACCTCCTTGGAGGTATTTTTTTTTAATTGGCCACCAGTGAATTTTACCTTTACCCCCTCCAAGGTATTGTGATTAGGCTCAAGCCTTCGATTTCCATTAAGTACCTAAGCACCCTAGAGACCTTCTCCCCAGGAAAAAACCCACCCCTGTGTATAATAGTTAAGCTGAAAGTAAAAGGTGGTCTAGATACTTCCTAGGAGACAAGGCAGGAAAAAGGCACACTGTCTGCTTCTCTTCCTTGACCCCATACGTACCATGCCAGGCTTCAGGGCCTCAGCACTTAGCACTTCGTTGACGTTTCTGGGGTTCAGAGATAATTTGACACTCTTTTTGCCCCTCTCTGTAATGCCCACACTGCTCACCACACACCTCACCAGCATGCCAGGTGAGAAGAGTTCAGGCAAGCCGACCAGGTCCTGCATAATATAAATGAGAACAATCTGATACCCACTCCTCCCATGAATCAACATACCACTGCCCAACCCTCCCTCTATGGTTTCTCATCCTCGGACCCCAAAGAGCCCAAAGAGTGCATGAAGAAAGTAACCACTTGCCAAAGGAAGAGGGATCTGTGGCCAAGTCACAGTCTTCAATTTCAGCATAAGACCTCCAAATATCTCCACCAGAACAGGCAAATGTAGATGACTTGTCAAGAGTCGTCTGTATTCACGTTCTCCACTCTTCATCTACTCGCCCTTCAGCTCACTGGAACTGTGTTCCACCCCTCACCTATCACTTTAACTCCCAATAAAATTGCCAGTGATCTTCATGTTGCTAAATCCAGTAATTTGTTTCGCAGTCCTTCTTATATGTGACCTTTAGAGAGCATTTAACACTGGCTGGGGCACCTGGGTGCTTTAGGCCAATTGAGCATCTGACTCTTGGTCAGCTCTGGTCGTGATCTCAGGGTTGTGGGATGGAGCCCTGCATGGGGTCTCTGCTCAGTGAGGAGTCTGCTTGAGATTCCCTCCCTCTCCTTCTGCCTTTCCCCGCTGTGCACAGATGTGTGCATGTGCACTCTCTCTCTCAAATAAACAAATAAATAAAATCTAAAAAAAAAAAAAAAAGTACTCAAGATTCAAGTCTTTCTCCAGGGTCAGTATTCACTTGAGGGTCCATCTTTCAGTCTCTTCTCACTTTTTCCGCTCCTTCTAGGCCCTTCTTCCCTCTTCTAGCTTCAGTTACCACCTACACAGAGTAGTCTCACACATGTATGTGTCTAGCCCAGACTACTCTGAGCTCTGAAATCACTGGATGTCTGTCTACTGGATGTCTCAACTGTTCCTCAAATTCAACACAGCAAAAAATAAAATCGTGGTCATCTCTCCCAACCCAGGTCCTCTCTCAGGGTTTCATTCTCAGAATGGCAAGGCTGACCATCAACTCACACACAACAGATTAGGATTTATCCCCTGTATCAAATCCATCTGTGGGCACTGACTTGACCTCCTCAGTAGGTAAACCCTAAACACAGCCTGCTGTCAATCTCAGAGCTGGGCTACTACGGTAACCCCTTAACTGGTCCCTAGGCAACTACATGCCTCTTCCTTCTCTTCTCTATGCTGTCTACATATCACCTGCCCCAGTGAGAACACTTCAAGGGCTTCCCATTGGTTCTGGAATTAAAAACCAATCTTTAGCATGGTCTAGCCTCCACCCAGCTCTCCTGCCCCAACCCATACCACTCTCTCCCTTGCTCTCTCTGCTCTAGCCACACTAGCCTTCTCTCTGTTCCACATTGTGCTCCTTCTGCTTGAACTCCCTTCCTTCTTTACCCAGTACACACTTGTCCTTCAGATCTCAGTTCAAGCATCCCTTCCTCAGGAAGTCCTCCAGGCTCTCTGGGCTAAGTCAAAATCCTCTTATTTGAGAAAGAAAAAAAAAAATCCCATTATAAACTCTCATGCTCCCTTGTGCCTTGACTTCTTAGCACTTAGCAAAGTTTAATTTTACATCTGCTTGTACACCACTTAGTTCCCATCAGAGTACATCCAGGCTCCCCTTACCTTCACAGGTTCTTCTTGAGCCACCTGCTCATTCAGCTTTTTGGTGTAGGCATCACAGATTTCAGTCACTTGCACAAAGCCCCGGAGTCCATTGGGGAGACTAATCACCAGTTCCAGTTCATTTACTTCCTTCACGCAACCCAAAATCCGCATCCCCTCACACAGGGACTAGAAGAGGAAAAGTGAAATGTGCACAAGAGGGAAAAGAACAATGACTGAGGATGTTAGGGGGGCCTGGCTTCTAGTCCCAACAAACAAAACACTTCTACAGGCTGAATTTGAATCTTTTCCTTAGGAACCATTTAGCTTTTCTTTTTCTTTTTTACAACACATACCCAAGTTATAATCTAAAAACATGAAGAACATTAAAAGACGACTTCAGTTCTCCAAAGAAATTCCCATAGCTATGAAATGAAAGAGTAGAAGTAGAAAGGTTTAAAAGTTATCGCCAGTTCTAATCTATGAATCTACCGAAACACATTTCATGAAGACACAAGCACAAGGAGGGACTCAACAGCTAAAAAGAAAAATGACACATGACCCCAGGCATTGATTAATACTCGAAGGTGATAATGTTCAATTCTGAGCATGAACTGCAATAATCTTCACGCATGCGTGCACACGCGCATACACACGTGTGTATGTATACAAAAGGAATGGAGAAAACGAGAAAGGGAAGAGCATATAAAATATAAGCAACCCAGGTAGTTCGTTTAGAACAAAACCAAACTGTAACAAACCTCAATATTAAGTATTTCAAACTTCTCTCTTATAGACTTGCTGCTTTCTCTCTTTTCGGTTTTCAACTTTTTTGTTTTCGCTGGCCCTTTCTGGCTCTTTTTCCTTTTGGTGGATTCCTCTTCAGTAGAAAGCTACAGAGGGGGAACAAAAGATCCAAAAGAATGAAGAGAAACAATCCTGGGCTTTCCCTTCAACTTCAGGTCACCTGTCACCTTGCTGTTATTCCTCCACTGCACCACACCCCCAGTGTTCCTGTAATTCCTGCTCCAATCCCATCTCTCCCATTCTGTCACCAATGCTCCCTTTGCCCAAGGTGGGTGCCATCTTCATATTCTCAAAAGCCCCTTTGCTCCCATGTTCTTCCTCCCTTGAGTGGGATGGACACTGGGGTCCCCATTATGAGAAACAATTAGGAACAGTGTGTAAAAATGCAAGGTAGAGATATCGAGACCCGAGTTAAACTCCTAACTCCACCATAACAAGCTGTGTGGTTTCAGTTAAAGTATGTAACCTCTCTCAGCCTGTTCTTCAACATGGAATGACGTTCTCTACTCCAGTACAGTTGGGAAGATTACATAAAATACAATCAAATGTTAGTTCCCTTCCCTCTAGCATTTGGAGCCTACTCTAGGTGAAGATGAATTTCAATGCAAATTCTGACCATTATATGTGGCAAGGATCCCATTTAAAAATCAATCACCGGGGCGCCTGGGTGGCTCAGTGGGTTAAGCCACTGCCTTCGGCTCAGGTCATGATCTCGGGGTCCTGGGATCAAGTCCCGCATGGGGCTCTCTGCTCAGCAGGGGGCCTGCTTCCCTTCCTCTCTCTCTGCCTGCCTCTCTGCCTGCTTGTGATCTCTCTCTGTCAAATAAATAAATAAAATCTTTAAAAAAATAAAAATAAAAATAAAAATAAATCACCAACTGCTTTCTCCCCATCCTTTATTTTTAATTAACTGAAGTACAGTTAACACACGATGTTACATTAGTTTCAGGCGTACAGCATAGTGATTTGACAACTCCACACATTATACTATGCTCACCACGAGTAGCTACCACCTGTCACCGTATGATACCATTACAACACCACTGACTATAATCCCCATGTTGTACCTTTCATGACTTATTCCACAACTTTTCTCTCCAACCTTAAATGACATGGCACAAATTTCCTAAGAACAAGGAACAACAGCACTATAAACCCAAGTACTAAATGCCATGCTAGAAAAAACAGCCTCATGGTGGTATGGACTCTCTTACAAGTTCAACTTCCAAAAGTAGACTTCAAAAGAAACAAATATGGAAAATACCACATTCTCAAACAAGGTTCATTCTTCACAAGAATAAATGCTCTGTGAGTCTTATCAAACAAGCATACCACTTACATCAAATAAGTTGTCTTGTTCAACGGACTTCTGCAAAGCTTTCTCTGATTTGTGAGTCTTTCTTGTACCCCCTCGGGGGAAGCTTTCTTCCATGGTTGCTGTGTTTCAGTCTCCTAAAAACAATGCGAAGAGTATCAGTGTGCTGTAACCTTGGTGCCATTTCCTAAAGGTTGTGATCGGTGAGCAAAAAGAGATAGAGCCTTCTAGCACCAATGCACTAGACAACATTAAGGACTAAGAAATAGACATTTTGATGCTAGGCCCCAGATAACTCATATTTCTTCTTTCAAAGATCTCTGCTTCAAAACCACAAGTCCATACATTTTCTTCCATGAAAAGAAGTTATAGATCCAATTTAGTAAATATGAGTAACTAAAGTTAAGTCAGAGATACACAAATGATCATATAAGTCCCTATCTTCAAAGAACATGCATGATTTTGGACTACCCGGGTAGATCAGTCGGTTAAGCATTTGATTCTTGCTCCTGGCTTAGGTCTTGACCTCAGGGTCATTAGTTCAAGCCCCATGCTGGGTTCCACACTGGGCGAGTAGCCTACTTAAAAAAATTTTTAAAAAAAAAAAAAAAAAAAAAAAGGAACATGCAAAATGTAAGAAAAATGAAACAATATGCAAATAAAACACAAATTGGGGGCCCTTCCTGGCTAAGTCAGAAAAGCATGCAGCTCTTGATCTCAGGGTTATTAAGTTCAAGCCCTATGTACAGTGTAGACATTACTAAAATAATAATAAACGTTTAAAAAGTAAATAAAATAGAAATGAAACTATAAACAAAGAAAGAGGAAGTGCTGAGGCTTCAGTAAAGAGAGGAAGCTTCCTAAAGATGTGTTTGAGCTGTTAAAAGATGAAAGAGATTTTGACAGGTGGAAAAGGAAAAGCAGAAGGAATGTGAGGAAAAGCACAGAAACAAAGCAAAATACTTCAGTAATCACCAGCAATTTCTCAAAAGATTGTTCAAGAAGTTGCTGTTTTCTTCTTTGAAGAACTGTTTAACTAGGCCACAGGGAGAACAAAGCATAATAATCAGAGTTCAATTGTAGAATACAAGGCAGCTGTTTTGTGAAAGATACTGAACGAGATATGAATAGTTTAATGTTCACTTTGAAAAATCAGAGCCTTAAGTCATGGAAGAAGGAGAATAACAATCAAGAAAATATACTGCAGGCTATATATTGGACAGGTAGGGAAAACTAAAGGTAAGTTAAATAGAGTATAAGTCAATTGCGCTACAGCAGAGAAACCATGCCAGTGAGAACTAGGTCTAAGAATGGAAGAGAGCAGAGATTGGTTCTGAGAGACCCTGGGAATAAGGATCTAGAAAGCGCTGAGACTGTATTAGAAGTGAAGACCGGGGTGCCTGGGTGGCTCAGTGGGTTGAGGCCTCTACCTTCCGCTGGGATCAAGCCCCGAATCGGGCTCTCTGCTCAGCAGGGAGCCCTGCTTCCTCATCTCTCTCTGCCTGCCTCTCTGCCTACTTGTGATCTCTGTCAAATAAATAAAATCTTAAAAAAAAAAAAGTGAAGACCAGTGGAAGCCGTGGATTTGGAATTAGGAACAGGTGGGTGCATGCTTCATAGAAATAGGAAAGAGTCCAGAAGTCTAGTGAGCGGGGAATGTAACCCTTGTTATTTCAGACAAGGGGAAACTGAAGCTTCAAAGAGACATCCAGAGGCAAAGAAGGGAGATAAGCAACTTCTCAGGGACAGAGTCTGATGTTACAGGGGCCAGCTTCTGAGCTGCTCTGGGATGGCTGAACCACTCACCACCCAGCACTGTTACCTGAACGGCAAGGACCCAGAGGACCTAGCCCTGGGACAGACCTGGAAGCCACAAGGTTTCCTCCCTTTTCGCCTTTGTCCTCACTCACCAGTCCCGCGACGCCAGCACCTCTCTACTTCAGAACCCGTACGGCTGGAAGTCACACACGCGGAGACCGGTATACCAGGAGACCAACAACGCTATACCGGAAGCGTGGGCGGGCCCAACACCCTATTTCCGTTACCAAGAAGAGTCCTACTGGCCGGGCGGAGGAGAGTTAGAAACAGGAAGCGGAAAGGAGGGACTTCAAGCCATAGCCAACCGACGCTGAAGGCTGAATCGCTCTGGCAGTCCAACGCGTGCGGGGGAGGAGGCTTCTTCCGGCCGGCTGCGGGCTACCTGCGTACGTTGAAGGACACAACCCGCGGAATTGGTGTCTTCTGCAAGGTGGGTGTGTAGACGAGAACCCTGGGTCAGGCCTCGTGCCTCCGCTTTGCGGGGCTGGCATTAAAAATCCGACTATACCTGGTCGAGGAACACAGCTAGGTCTTCGTTGTGGGGTGCGAGGGCAGTGGAGAATGGAAAAGGAATTAGAGAGAACGAGAGCCGAGGCGCGAGGGGTTGGACGGGGCTGGGAAGCCTCGGGGCGAGGCGGATAGGAGGTCCCGGAGGCTCCCATGGTTCCCGAAGGCCCTTAGATCGTATATCACAGTAGAGAAAAAAAGAGGCCCGCAGCAAAGGGAGTACCCCCCCCCCAAGGTCACCCAGCAACGTAATATTGAATGGAACTCGGGCTTCTGGCCAGATTTACCTCTTTTCCTCTGTTTGCCCATTGCAGTTTATTTCCCCTGTACTGTGCTTAGGGAGCCGGCCAGCAAGGCCTACTTTAGCGGCACTGCAGCCTTTGTCGAAGGGAGTGTGTGTGGCCCAGCCCCTGCAGGTCGCCAGGCCCGCAGTAAGAGGCTTAGATTTCAGCCTGTGTCGACCAGCCGGAAGGCCTTTTCCCGAGAGATAGCCAGAACAGAGAGCTGTATACTTGAAGTGCAAGAGGCTGCTTCTGGTACCCGAGTAGCTCTCGACTTGGCCTCCTTTTACCTCGTGATCTCACCGTTCCAGGTAGATACTCAGTCAGACAGGCAAATAGCAGTTTCAAAAAACGAAGTAGTGAGGACAGTTGGTCACTTTGGGCTTTTCCTGAAATTCCCGTTTCACAGGTGAAGAAGGACGTGGAAGGCTTCATTAATGTTTAATAGCAGTGGGCCGGTTAATTAGCAACAAGAGGTTGCTGGGGGGCGGGGGTAGGAGGGTTCGGATAGGGTGGCTGGGTGATGGACATTGGGGAGGGTATGTGCTATGGTGAGTGCGGTGAAATGTGTAAGCCTGACGATTCACAGGCCTGTACCCCTGGGCAAATAATACGTTATGTGTTAATTTTTTAAAAAGAAGAGGAAGAAAGAAACAGGAAGACCCCATGCTTAGACTTCTCTACAGGCTATCTTTTAACAGTGCAGTGATTGGTCTTAAGTAATTTTTCCCTTGTTGTGTTTTTACGTTTGGAAAGGGAAGGTTTCAGTTTGAGTTATTCCACAGAGGGTGCTCTAGCTACAAGGGTTCCTGGTCTTTGTCCAAAAGTAACTGTGCAGTTCGCTGGAGGGTGCAGACCCCAGTGCTTGTAGGCTTTTGTCCCATTGTTTATTTCACCGGCAACATTTTACTCCCCACTCCTGCCTCCATCTCACCTTCACAGGAGTCTTCAAGACCCAGACTAAATTCCAGTTCCTATAACATGCCCTTCCCAGCAGTCAGATTTAGTCCTCTGTGGAATATCACAGGCTTCCTCCCATAATGTGTGGACAAGTTTAAAGCACTTTAATATTGTTTCATTTGGACACTACCATCCTAAAAATTTTTGTTACACACAAGGTGTGGGGTTATCAGTTAATAATTTGACCAAGCTCCTGTTTTTATGTAGGGTTTCTCCTAGAAACCCACTTGATACCATAAGAATTCAAAAGTGTGTCATGAAAATGAATGGGGGGGGGGGGACTATTCCTTTAGTAAGTCTAGTAAAATGAAACCGTTACTATAAAAGCTATATCATGAAGATTTATTTTAATGCTAATTTTCCTGCTTGGGCTGAAATGCCAAGGTCCCTGAGGAGGCCCAAGGAAGCTTGGGTTTCTTTCATTGTTCCAAGAACCTTGAAACTGTTTAGAATTAAGGTCATTTGTCCAAATTTTCATTGCCAATTCTGTGCACGTGAATGCCTCTGAAGGCCTTTGAATGGTAAATAGGGGGAGTGCCAGTTTCCATAGCAACGACTTCCTCACAGATTTCTCCCTCTTCCATTTCATCAAGAGCCAGCTGAGTCACGGCCACTGCCTACCAATCTCGACCGGACCTCGACCGGCTCGTCTATGTTGCCAATCGACTCGGCGTGGCGTCGGTCGTGGTAGATAGGCGGTCATACATACGAATTGTCAAGTGTTGTTTTGGTGACCTGTGAATGTGCCTTTGTTATTTTTTATTATGACAAATAATATGCCTGTGTAAAATATAGGTACTTATAAATATAACTCCAAAAAGTTTGCTGTATGTTTTTCCAGAGTTTTTCTATATAATTACAACAAATATTTGGTTTTCTATTATTGCAGTGTCTTTCAAACTTTAGCTTACATCAGAAATGCCTATTAGAACAGATTACTGGGCCCCAGAGTTTTTGATTGCATAGGCCTGAGGTTGGGCCTGAGAATTTTGGATTTTCATCAGGTTTCAAGTGATGCCGTTGCTGCTGATCTAGGAACCAGACTCTGAGAACCATTTATGTGCTCTGTAATATAATGTCCAAAAATAGATTTTTTTTTTTACTGTTTTAAGATTACAAAGGGACATCTTTCTGTTTCAGTACATAAGGATCTGTGCACATTGTATTTCCTCAAATGGAAACCATTATTTTCTCAGTCTCCTGTATGTAGATGGACTTTTAGTTTTTCCAGTTTATTTCATCAATAGTATTTCAGCCACTATTCTTGAACCATATAACATGTCTCCCTTTGTGATATCTCTGTAAGGGTAAATTCCTAGAGAACAAATGAACCAGCTACATGAAAGTGTATACTAATTTTATAATTGGACGGGTATTGCAAAATTGTATTTTAGGAAAAGTTGTACCAGTTTATACTCAGGCAACAGAGGAGATGCTTACTTTTCCCAGTCTGGTAGTTAAATATTGGCCTAATTTTACTTTCTTTGATCACTTTTATGTTTTCCCTTCTAGTTTTTGTCCTTTATATTTCCCCTTTCCTAAGATAATTAGAATTTTGGCCCATGTTTTCTTCCAGGATTCTTTGGTTTTACTATTTATATTTAAATCTTTTATTTATTTTGCTGTGAGGAAAAGGTATTCCACCTTTCTTGCTACCACCAATAGCTGGTGTGTGTCCTGGGGGCGGGGGTTAGGAGCTAACGGTACTGCAGCCTAGATGGTGGTCTTTATAACTAGTTGACAGACTTTGATAATTTGGTAGGACTTAATTTAGGTAGCATTTTAGTAGGCTCTCCATCTTTAAAAACTTGAACCAGCATGCTCTTATTCCTTAAATTGTGGAAGTGATCTTCCAGTTTTTACACTCTGATGTGCATCCCTTTTGTTAAAATAATGCTAGTTTTTTAAAAATTGGAGTATAGTAAATGATACTTTCCCTTCCTTCCCATGGAGGTCCTAAATTATTTCATAAGAAAAATTATGAGGGCGCCTGGGTGGCTCAGTGGATTAAGCCGCTGCCTTCGGCTCAGGTCATGATCTCAGGATCCTGGGATCGAGTCCCGCATTGGGCTCTCTGCTCAGCAGGGAGCCTGCTTCCCTCTCTCTCTCTCTCTGGCTGCCTCTCTGTCTACTTGTGATTTCTCTCTGTCAAATAAATAAATCTTTAAAAAAAAAAAAAAAGAAAAATTATGAAAGGAGTTGCAAGTTGAGCTGTTTAGCTAGTGGGTACCCTTCTTAAGAACTTTGAAATGTATCACAACCTCCAACTTTCTACTCTTAAAACTGATTGACTCCATACACAGTGTAACATGCTGTAGCAGAGCCAAGAATGAAAATTCCAAGCAAGATTGGGTTAAAGGAGAGAGGGGGCCTTAGAGAAAACTGTGTTCTCTTCCTGTGCTAAGTGATTTGATGTATGTTTTGGAATGTTATACAACAGCAACTAAGGTAAAGTCTTCCTTCTGAAAGTTTCTCTTACCAGCAAGCCTCTTTCAACCAACTTTGCTACTTCTGTGTTGGGCAAGGCATTAAAAAAAACCTCATAATTCTTCTGTGCAGTGACTTTTCAGGTTTTTAAGCTTTAAAAACAAACAAACAAACAAAAGGGTGCCTGGCTGGCTTAGTTGGTGAGGCATGTAACTCTTGATCTCTGGGTTGTGAGTTTAAGCCCCATGCTGGGTGTAGAGATAACTTAAAAAAATAAAATCTTTGAAACAAAAACAAAACATAATTTTCTTTTAAATTGTATCCAAACCAATTTATTGTTTTTTTTTTTTTTTTTAAAGATTGAAATCATGGCAGGTCCAGAAGCTGATGCCCAATTCCATTTCACTGGTATCAAAAAATATTTCAACTCTTACACTCTCACAGGTAGAATGAATGTAAGTATTGGTGATATCTTTAAGCAGTTATGTTTTAGAATAATGTAAGTGGCAAAAACTCTTGTTTACTTTCTCCTTTCTTTTTTAGTGTGTACTGGCCACATATGGAGGCATTGCTTTGATGATCTTATACTTCAAGTTAAGATCTAAAAAAACACCAGCTGTGAAAGCAACATAAACAGTAAGGAATTAACATATAAGTTTATAACGGCCATTTTGTTGTTAGGGCTTTTCCCCTCACTATGGAAGTAAATTGTCATTGTGCAAAGTTACATACAGGAGGAAAATACTGTTCATATCCCATTACCTGACAATTTTTGTTAACAGTTTGGTTTGGCTCTTTTTAATATTTTTTCTTTGGTTTCCAGTGGCTATGAGTCATGTCTGTAATATTGTCTTATTACAAATATTTTCTCTATTATTTGAATGCATGAGTATTTATGCATATATGATTTATATCTGTTTCCTACCAAGATTTTTTTTTTTTAAAGATTTTATTTATTTATTTGACTGAGAGAGAGGTACCACAAGTAGGCAGAGGCAGGGAAGCAGGCTCCCTGCTGAGCAGAGAGCCCGATGCAGGGATCGATCCCAGGACCCTGAGATCACGACCTGAGCTGAAGGCAGAGGCCTAACCCACTGAGCCATCCAGGTGCCCCGATAACATTGCATTGGACACTTTTGAGCATGATGTGTTGTCTGTATGATAGTTTTAGGCTTAAGTGCTTTCCCTAAGGGTTAATGGGGCACCCAGCTTTCTTAGAGGGTGTCTCTTGCCCTAGCCAGCGCTGAATAAGCAGTTTCTGATCGTTGTTCATTTGATGAGTAAAAATACCTTTTTGATGAAGTTACACATTTTTTCCATTTGTTTACCCTTTGTATTTATCTTAAGATTCCCTTTATTTTTTTCATTTAACAATTGAGTCTTTCTCTTTAGGAAGACCTTATTTCTCTTACATAAGCCCTTTATGTAATAATTATTAACCAACCTTGTAAATACATTGCAAATATATCTTATTTTTTTGCTAGTTTCAGATTTTTATACACAATTTTATATTTTCATTTAATTCCTATAGATTTCATTTTCTTCTTGTGGTACACCACAATCTCCATTTGCCTATGTTTGAGTGAATACTTGTTTTGGTAGTAGATGATGTGCAGAAAACCCAAAACCCAGATCTTAATCTATTGTAGCTCTCCACAGAAAATTTTCCTCTGCTATTAAAAGCTTTTCCGATCTCAAAACTGTTGAGTACATACCCCAGCATGCAGTGGTCCAGAACTTACTCCTGACAGATAGGTAGTCATTGCCCACTTTTCCATATTAGGTACCTCCCAACTTTGGGGAGAGTGCTAGTATCCCCATTATAAAAACTAATAAATTTTATCTGATACGTTTACTACTGTTTAAAGTGTACTTTGTATACTAGACTTTTTTCCAGTATACATTCAGGGTCATGCTGAAGTCAGCTCTTTTGTTAAAGGTAAACCGTTAGGCTAAACTGTATTAAGCTGTGACATTTTGAGGTGATTACTGACTCTGAGAATCTGATGAATTTGCATTCAATTTCAGGGGGTTCAGGGATAGTTCTGTACTGGTAATGTCTTATACTGAATGTCTTAAAAGTAGAGTTGAACACAATTGTGTCTAAATTATTTTTACTTTTTTTATAGGATTTTAACTTGTACCTCATCTGTTAAGTTCCCATGCCTGGAGAAGCTTTTGTCAGCTCATCATGTGATATTCAATTTGTACAATAAATTATGAACCTGGAAAAGCTGGTTGTCTTTATTTACAATATATCAAAAATATAAAAACTGTACAAAATGCAACAAAGGCAAAAAACTGGCAGTGACTTGGTCTAAATCTTTTAGTTTCCAAAGCAAGGCTCAGTACTGGAGGTAAGCAACTGAAATGTCTGTCTGACTTCAAGTGTACTAGGTTTTATGTAGCTGTTTTAGCTGAAGTAGAACATGGAAGCTAAATTTCTTCACCTGGTTTATAGAGTGTTTGGGTGCACTCAGAATCCAACAGGTATAAATTCAGATGTCAGTGGATGGTTGTACTTCATCTAGTTCTTAGAAAGAAATTGTAGTTCACCCTACCCAATAACATACATTCCACTAATCATGGGGCAAGCAAAATGTTAGTGGATCATTTAACATAGTACTTGAGTGCCATACAGTAACTACATTTTTACAGCAGAAACATACATGCTCATAGAATTCTTCAGCTAAAATTCAAGATGGTATTACATTACTCAGTTTGAATCTTGAAGCAGGATGAATTACTGAAGTCAATTGATTTTTTTTTTCTAAACATAATAAATTAAAATAGCATTTGAACAGAAAATGCATAGTTTCCACACAATCCAAAGCACCATAAATGTCCCCTCCACGAACATAATACCTCTTATTCAACTAACGGAAATTAGTTAAATGTGGTTGCTATAGAAACGTGGAACTGTCCTGTTCAGATTCTCCAAGCAGCATCCTTCCAGATCCATATAGACAAAACATTCTTTGTAGCTTAAATATTAATCACTGAGGTATTTGCTTTTAGTCTCCCTTTTTCAAACAGTAGCTTCCGAAAGGTCTTTAATACCGATGATTTATTGCGGGCTGTAAGCTCCTGCAGCTAGAACCAAGTTTCTTCGAGTAAAATGGAGGTGTACAACTGGTGTTGATTTGGTCATATATGTTCCCAACAATAACTCCTGTGAATTCTCAGGTAAATTTATATGCCCAGTGGCTGTAGTAAAGTCATCGGTCTCTAAATCTTCAAATGCTTTGACAGCATCCCACAACCGGACTGTATTATCCATTGAACCTAACAGGAAGTCAAAGAAAACCATTTAGTAGCATCTACCATATTTAGAGTCTGACATAATTCATATATTTACTGTATATTTATGGTGAAAAAAATCTAAACTTGATTAATAAGCTCTTCCTTCTAAAGGACCATTTCAATCAGTTTAACCTGAGAAGTCAACACACATCAGGGGGTACTCTGGAATCATGGCTAAGAGAAGCAAAACCTAACATGGTCAACCTAAGTGTTTCATTTCAACATACCATTTACCCTTTAACACAAAGCCATTTCTAGTCATTTACCTGATGCCAAAATTTCACCATCTCTACTAAACCTAAGTGAACAGACTGTATCAGTGTGGCCTTTTAATTCTCCAACCATCAAACCATGTCCAATATCCCAAAGGAGTACTCTGCCATCTGTGGCTCCTGTAGCCAGGAATCTCCCATTGGGAGAAAATGTCAAGGAATGAATTGGTCCCTAGAAAAGAAGTCCAGGGAAAGAATCAACAGTGGGTTAAAAATATCTCAAAGTAAGAGAAAGTTAGTTTTAAAGCTTAGTGGAATTGAACAGTTTCTTTAAAATGTGTTACTAGTTAATTTTTGAAATATTTTTATCTCAAAAACAACCTTGTATGCCATAATAATGAAGGTATAAAATACCTTGTGTCCAGTAAATATTCTTACACAGTTTCCATTCAGGACATCCCAGAGCCGCACAGTTCTGTCCGCAGAGCCCGTAGCAACATAATTAGAATTTGGATGGAATCTGGTACAATTCACATCAGCAAGATGGCCAGCAAATATCCTTAAAGGCTGATAATGGTCTGTAGCCCAGAGCCTTTTTAAAAAATGCATTGAAAGAAAAAAAAAAAGTAATGGTTAACTGCCAAAATTCTAAAATAAATATAGAAACACCCATGTGAAATATTAGCTCCAAATAGGTCCCCCTCACTGGCTCCATGAGGGGGGAGAAAAATGGAATGAGATGAAATAACATTCTTAAGGAAAACTAAGTTGATCTAGTACAAAATTCTTTTAAACTCTAGTTCTCTGTATGTACCCACCTTTCCTACCCCAATTCCTAGTCTAACCCATAGAAAAGTGTTTTTTGCTAGTTTTGGCCGCCATAAAATTAGTTTCTGAGTTACCTCATCCTGAACTTTCAAGGAAATCACAGGAAAACACCAGCAGTGCTCATAGTGGTAGTGAAAATCTAGCTGGTGGGAGCTTGAGGGGGAAAAAAGGACTCTTGATATGGACATAAATGCAGACATAGTAATACTCCCCAAATTAATTTTCAAATAAGGAGCTATAAATGTTGACAATCTCAAAAAGTTGATCCCAAATAACTGAAATGAAAATAAGTTTGGCTGGAGCTTATAATTCCCTTAAAAAGAAACCATTCTGCCATTCCTAAAATCACAATGTTCTTACCGAGCTACTCGATCGTGGCCCCCTGACACAAAATAATATCCATATGGAGAAAACTGTGTGTCCCATACTGGGTAGTTGTGTCCTTTATATCCCACCAAGCAAGTAAATGTTTGAAGACTCCACAATCTAACAGTTCCATCCTCTGAAGAGGAAAGCAAATAGTTCCTGAGAAAAGAGAATGTGATATATTTGATTCCCAGAATCAAATCGTTACCTGTCCAGTTTCTCTGTACATTTTGAGTATGATAAGTACAGATAACCTGACATGCTACATCTTTTACTTTATACATGGAATTCACAGTAGATAACGAAAGTTGAAAGTAATAACAAAAAACCAGTTAGCTCTAATACTCTACATCTACTGAGCACATACTAAGTGAGGTTAGATCTTTTTTTTAAGATTTTATCTATTTATGAGACACAGAGAGAGGGATCACACAAGCAGGGGGAAAGGCAGGGAGAGGGAGAAGTAGGCTCCTTGCTGAGCAAGGAGCCAGATCCCAGGACCCTGGGATTATGATCTGAGCTGAAGACGGACACTCAACCCAAATGAGCCACCCAGGTGCCCCAAGGTTAGATTATTTTTAAAAGTATAATAGAAAAACCACACTTCTTATAAAAAATTGTACCAAAGGGTACCAACAGAAAGTCGGTCAAAAAGGTTAATTGAGAAAAGCTAAGAAATGTGATATAAGATGTCACTTAAAACTCAACAATTTTTTACTTTTTTTTTTTTTTTTTTTTTTTTAAAGATTTTATTTATTTATTTGACAGAGAGAAATCACAAGTAGATGGAGAGGCAGGCAGAGAGAGAGAGAGGGAGGCAGGCTCCCTGCTGAGCAGAGAGCCCGATGCGGGACTCGATCCCAGGACCCTGAGATCATGACCTGAGCCGAAGGCAGCGGCTTAACCCACTGAGCCACCCAGGCGCCCCCAATTTTTTACTTTAAAATGGAGATGCTCTTTTCCTCTCTTGACTTGCATAAGCACTTAATAGGAAATGTCTTTTTGACAAAAAACAAAAAACACTATAGACATTTAAGTAATAATCTAGCTTTTTCACAGATAAACACAAAAGCTGAATCACTGAAACTGTTAAGGTTTTCACTGAAATTAGAGATTTTCCTCAAGTAAAAATGTATCATCTGGCTAAACCCTATGAAGATTTCATAAAGATGAAAATATTGATGGATTGAAAGTTATCCAATTAAGATACAAATGGTTATTATGAATATAAAATTCCCTCCCATTTTCACAGAATATTAGAGATCATGAAAAATAAGCAAATACCTATTTGCGGGTTTCAAATTCCCTTTTCAGTATCTTCTTAGTTCTTTTGATTACACAAAATCTTTAATTGACAGCTAACATGCCTTTAATATCAGGAATCTGTTCTCAATTTGGAGATGATGGAATACAGCAGTAGCCACAAACCCAAGGCAAGAACCCAAAGAAGCAATTCAGCCCCTATCAGGGTTATACAAAAACTGAAGCTAATTTTTAAAACCAATAAACCATGATGCTGTGCATCTTTGATTCTATAAATCTGGGTATATATTAAGTTGCTATCTTGTACACCAGTACCCCAAGATGAATTAGCAAATGGCAAGATTCTAAAAGATAATGCAGAAGAGGCAGCCATGAGATTTCTCTAACAGAATTTTTCCCAAAATGTTTCCAGTAGTTAACTTAAATATTATCTCAATATAATACAGCAGTATTTAATTTTTCATTGTTTGTATGTTACCTATCCGGACTGAAGCTGGCTCCATAGACAGGCCCGCTATGACCATACAAAATCTTCAACTCACTTGCTGTTTTCTCATCCATTATTCTTTCTAAGACATCATCTGATTCTTTGTCTATGAGGCTAAGATCTAAAACGGTCCAAAAATATTGATATTTTAAAAATATATTCATTTTTTTTAAAGTACATTCATTAGAATATTTCAAGGCAATCACATCATGGTTCAGAAGAACTAACATTTGAACAGTCCTCCTACATACCACCCAGTGTTGATGCCTTTAACCATCCCAGTGTACAGAAGAGGAAACTCAAGTTCAGGACAGTTAACAATTTGCTGGAGTGCACATAGCTGCTCAGTTCGGAACTATGATTAAAACTCAAAGAAACCTAATATATCATACACAAATGGAAACTATGGAAATATTAAAAGTTTTTTGAAAATGTATTACCTTGTTTAAATAATACATTTAGCAAGAAACTCTTTAAAAATACTAAAACTAATTATTTTTAGGCCATTTTTAGAGCTAAAACAGAAAGTACTCTCCCATTATTTAAAGGCATTTTTAAAATTCACAGGCAAACAGTCATAAAATTAGATTTTAAACTCATAGAGTTTTCTAGCCCAACCCCCTCATTCTACAGATGAGAAAACTGAGGCCCCACAAAGTTAAACCAGTTAACACTCCAGTCTCCTGATTGCCACTCCAATGCACTTTTTGCTTGGGAATGTTAGCATTTTGAGCTAAAGTAAAATCAAATGAAATTCTGTTGAGATCACAATCTCTTATGCATACTCCATGGAATGCAGATTGGTGTAAACTAAAGGTGAGTTCACATGCTCACAAGTCAACTCACTTACCTGCTGCTTGTTTAACACTACGAAGCTTTTTGGGTGTCACAGACCACACTCTAACTGTTGAATCTGCAAAACCTCCAGCAATCAAACTAGAATCATCAGTGACATCCACTGCAGTGAGGCCCTGCCAATAAAAAAAATAAAAACTTTATACTACACAATATGGTCTCGGGAAAAAAATTACATCTTAGAAACAACATAATGATAACTCCTTCTCTCATAGAAAAGATTTCATTCTCCCATGAAACACTGTTTGAACGTATTTACTTTGAGAACACATCACCATTCACCCCTTTTGTCCTCCAAATTTAAAGCACATGATATGAAGAAAATGTTAATCATTTTTGTACTTTAATAAATATATCCTCAGCAGCTTATTACAATCTATAAAGACATAAACAACCCTTAATAAAAAGTATTAAGTTTATATAAGCCAAGTTCAATAGAGCTAAACTACAGTTTCCTCCTCCTCAAAAGCTAACAGAATTCTGATCAGTAAAACAAGGGACACACATAAGCAACATTCTGGCACCTGCAAGTTGCTAAAGGTCTTTTCAACATTGCCTTCTAACTATTCTAAGCAGTGTCCAATTATCCTTTCTTAACTTCTGTCTTCAAGCTATATTTACATCAAGAGTTTAAAAAAGAAAACTCTGTCTTAGTTAACACATCTAAGTTTCTTTTAGTGGTAAGTCACCGTATTACACGACTCTCCCCCCAGAAATTGCACAATTATCTTACTAACCTGGTAAGCATTGAGGAATGTATAGAAACAAATGGAGGGTAAACAGTCTGGCCCAAGGCGTACTCGTTTGGTGGTTTCTTTCATATTCATTATCTTATCCAACTTATCTGAGTCTTTCAACTCTGGAAGAGGGATTCTGTGAAAGAAAAACAGACTAAAAATCATTCTATTAAGAAACTGAATTCTCTGTAATAACAGTTCATCTTAAACCTCCACACATGTTCCTGAGTTTTTCCCTCACCTGTTTTGAGGTGGAGCATTGGGATCTTGTTTTTTGCTTTTGGACCCAATGCTATCTTTTTTAGGCTTCTTCTTTTTAGGTTTTCCTTCTTCATTTTCTCCTTCCTCATCTTCATCATCTAAAGGCACCTCAATTTCTGGCTCTTTTAATAAGCCAAAAAATACCTACAAGTCAAAAGACCCAACATTTTCAAAATTAATATTTCATTCATTAATACATCATTTTCATATCTTGATAGGATGAATCACGATTACAATACAGTAATTTATACCCTGAAACAGATTCTGTACTTATCTACCCAATAGCCAATCTCCCCATCCTCCTTACTAACAGAACCCTGATTTTGTTGGAGCAGCAATATGCTCAGTTAAATTATTTCTGTTCCCAAACTCCCCTGCAGGTAGGAATAGCCATTAAAGTCATTCTGGCCAGCAGATGTACACACAAATATACTGGGTAGGGTTTTAGGAAAAAAATACTGTTTTCCTGATAAGATTTAGCAAGGATATGCCTTCTGTCCTCCCCCTTCTGCCTTCCTGGAATGCAGGTGCAATGCTGGAGCTACAACAGCCATCTGTGAGCACAAAGAAGAAAGCCACATTCTAAAGATGATGGAGGAGAAACTAGAAGGAGCCCTTGCGCCAGAGCAAGAGGGATTTCTTTTGCAATTCATTATATGTATGCAAAATCCCTTGTTTCAGTCACTGTAGTCAGGGTTCTGTTAAATGCAACCATTCCCAAATTCTCACCAATTTACACATCATCCTTAGAACATGAACTTAGCATACAGGGTTCTGTTATTCCCAAACTAGCTATAAGAAAAATGTGTATATTATGTAGATGGAAATGCTACAGTTTTTCATAATCTGCATTATATAGTTCTTAGGTTTATTCCCATACCTTTGATTTGTTTGCCTCTCGTTTAGCCTCTCCTGCCAAACTTCCCACCATCGCATCTATCTGTTGCTTACTACGCGGCATCCCATCAAAGATGTCAATGTAGAGGTGCTCCTGAACTATGTTCCATATCTGATTGTTCTGTTTCTCCTGAAGATGCCTCTTCAAGAGTTGATACGAGTCACGGGAAATACGCAGAACAAATTTACTTGTTCGAAAATCCAACATGGTCTCATTCCCTTTCATGTGTTCCTTTTTGGTAAGACTAGATAATACTCGTAGGTCATCCTGGTAATAACATTCCTGATCTCCATGGAACCTGTTTCAGTGATTTTAAAAAGTCATTTTTCAATGTAATCATTAAGGGATCTGCTCTCCCCCATATATTTATAAACATCCCAGAATATTTTCAACGTAGCAGTCTGAATAATCCTGGACTAAGCTACAGGATCAGAAGTAACTCATTTCAAAATGATCACAATTCAGTTTCTGAATTCATCCTGAAATTTAAAAATTTAATTCTCTAATGAAATGTACCATTAACATTTTAAGAGAATTTGAAATAAATACCATAAGTGAATGAAAGATATTCACCATTGGTAGACATCTGAATTAGAATTTCTGCTTTACTAAATTTTATGTTCTCTCAAAACCACTTTTAAAAACTTTATTATGGAAAGTTTCAAACATATACAAAAGTAGAAACTAGTGTAATTAACTCAATGAGCCTATCACCCAGCCCCTTATAATATATAATAATCAATTATTATATTGTAATTACATTATAATATATATCATATAATAATAATCAATACATGGCATTCTCATAAAACCCAACATTTTCAATGACTTCTTGTATTCTTCATACCAGACACATTTATTAAACATCAGTATAATAATATGACTAAACGACAAACAAATGTTGATACCAAAGAATGAACACTGCCATTTACTCACCAATACCACAGGTAATTAAGTAAAGCTTTCAGCCTTGGTGACAATTAGTAAATTTAAATGTACTTTTGTTTCTATAAATCTTAATATTCCTGATAAAGTAAAATTAAAGATCATATATTTGGCACTCACTAAGAGCAGCAAACAATGCAAAAACATTTAAAGAACAATGACTAAACATAAGATAGGTTCTAGCTCTGATACACAGCCAATAAACTGTTACCCGTGTTACCCTTTTGAGACTCATCAAGACATGAACTAAGGGTTTCTGTTCAAGATTTCAGTGAAATTAGACATCTCAGCCTCTTGGTGTTCACATCAGTTATAGCCCATAACCTCATCTGAGCATGGTGTCTGGGCAATGGCTGAGATTGTCCATAACAAGGAGACAGAGCTCCCCCGGATATTCCAGCTTCCTATGTAAGGAGATGGCTATCTCATGGGACTGGGAGAGAAAGAGGTTTTTTGATGAAAATACTGTAAGAAAAGTTAGGTTAGAGTGTTAAGTTCTGTCATAAACAGCCTTTGTTAATTTTTTTGAAAATTGCTGAGCTACAGAACATTCGCTTTATAAACCTTCTGTTAGGCACCATACAATAATGAATGGACATAATGGCAAAGAAGCTAGTGTCCGGAGTTCTATTATTCCTGTATTACCACTACTTGTGTTATCTGACAAATGCCGGCTTTTGGGTCTATTGCTTGTACTAAAATGCTCTCATTCAAACTGTTAAGTACTGCCCCCTTTTTAACCACTCCTTTCTTTGGCTTCTATTAACTCAATACCCTCCCCGTTTTCTTCCTACTTCTCTGACCTCTCCTTATACCTCTTCTACTTGGCCATCTCTTCTCTTTTTCCATCTCTCCTACTCCAAATGTTGGAATTCCTCAAGGCTCAGGTCTAGCCCTCTCGTTGACTTATTTCATAAACCCCATCCCCTCCCCAGACAATCTCATCCATACCCATCAATATCACACACAACTCCAATTTATGGCTCTAGTCCCTACATCTCTTCAGAGCTCCAGAGCTTTCTATATCATTCACCTACCGACCCAGTATCTCATAAATGAGTCAAAGGCATATTCAAATCTGAAGTCAAGATTACTCTGCAACCTGACAAACCAGGTCCTCTTCCAGGGCTTTCTGTCTTAGTGAAGGACACTCCCCCATCCAGATGGGGGAGCCAGAAACCTAGGGGTTACGAATACCTTCATCTCCCTCACCTCCATATCCAATCCATCACCAACTGCCTCACCAATATGCTACTTATTTTCACAAACACTAATGTACCCTTGTCTAGTGTTTCTCAACAGAACATTTTGGGGCAGAACAATTCTTTGCTACATGGACTATCTGCACATATTAGAACATTTGGCACCCCTAAGCCACCAGCACTTCCCCATTCTAGTCATGACAACCAAAACACCTCCACACATTTTCAAGTAGCCCAGGGGAAGCAGGAATACTACTACTCTGGGTTGAGAACCACTACAATAACCTTCCAAACTGGTCACTCTAAAGTCATTCTGTTCCCCCTCACCACCATCTATTTTCCCAACCGCATAAAGGTCCTTTCAAAATGCAAATCGGGATGTCTGGCTGGCTCAGGTAGTAGAGCGTACAACTCTTGACCTCAGAGTTGTGAGTTCCAGTCCCACACTGGGTGAAGAGATTACTTTAAAAAAATAAATAAAATTTTAAAAAATGCAAATCTAATAATGGCAAGGTCCTTCAATGACTTCTGTAGCAGAGACATCTCACTGTCCCCAAACATCCATTTTTTCCTTTCTTCCTCCATGACAGAATACCTGAATATTAGCTGAGCAAGTAAACACCTAGGCAAAGGCCACACATCTTACTTCCCTTGTAGGTAATTGTAGCTGTTGCCTAACGACATAAAAAAAAGGAGGAGGTATGTGCTACTTGGAGGAACGATGTGCCTTCTCAGCTGACTATAGCAGTGATGTGATTGCTCAGAGCCTAAGAGCCATCTTGTACTACAGGAGGAAGCCGCATGACAAGGATGGAAGAGCATCAAGATGGTGAAAGCCTAGGTTTCTGGTAATCAAAGACTCTATACCAGTCCTGGACTGCCTAATCTTTATGAGAGAGAAATAAACTTTTATTGTATTTAAGCCTCTGTTGTTTGGCGTTTCAGTCATTCTCAGTCTAATATAATCCTAACACAGCTTCCTATTGCTCTTAGAATAAAAACAAAATATAAACTTTTATTTTATTTATGCTATTATTGTTGGGGTTTTCAGTGAATCCCAACCAGATATAATGCTACCCAATACAACCCATGACTGTTCTCTGGAAAAACAAAGACCCTCGACATGGCCCGAGAACCTGCTTGTTCCAGCCCAGCTTCGAACCCATACTCAGCTCCAGCCACACTGGCCCTCTTTTGTCTCTGTATCCACCATGATCTTCCCACCAGAGGTGTCACACATGCTTTTCCCTCTTCTCTTCCTCTGGTTAGCTCCTACCCAATTTTCAGATCTTACCTCAAGCATCACTTCCTCTGGGAGCCTTCCCTGACTTCTCCAACTAGATCACACTCCCTCTTTTTAGGTTCCCCTAGCACCAGTTACCTCTCTTTCATGAAATACTTTCGCAGTTACAATCTTACATTTGTTTGGTTACAGTTGTGTATATACATTATATATATGTGCTATATATATAATATATATAAAATTCACATACTTCTCAAAAAATGATTTTGCTTCATTCTCATGTTGATTGTAGACTAGTTCCAAGTACATGTGTACAAACAGAGGATAAAAGAGTTGGGATAATTCTGCCCGATGGCAGTCCAAGGAACATTCAATGAAGTGTTTTAGTCCGCTATAGTATTCTTCATACATTGTGGGGTCTCCTTGTTGGTTGTAGGCAGACAGCACAGCACTGACATCCGGCTGGTCTTCAACGGCTACACTTCCAACTGTTTAAAAAATGAAGAACAACTTTCAAAAAATGTATTTCAAAAATATATACCAAGTGATTAAGGCTGTTTTGCTACGGTCCAGAGGTAAACTGTTTCTTAGATGTTTGTTCCTGTCTTCTCAAAGTCTCTTCCCCAAAGCAATCACACAATCTGTCAAGGGACTGTTTCAGTCCCTATCCAAAACTCCTTCAGCTTGTCCATATCTTAAAATAAAATGTTCAGGTCAGTAACAAAAAGGTTCAGTATTTTTCCTGCAGCTACCTCAAAGACAAATTTCGTAAAACACGATATGTGCAAATCAAACAATTATATTAATCTTCTCTCAAGGCTCAGTGTAAATGGCACCCACCACCACCAAGACATGCCCTCAAGTAATATTCCCAGATCTCTGATCTACTAAGTATTTTGTGACTTTCCTGTAACACATCCTAACCTGTAGGATATGTGTACATCTATCACTCCTTATAAAATGCAAGCATTTCAAGAGTGTGATGGATGAGCCTTATTTGTTTCCAAAAGATAACTCAATCTACATGCTTAAAATAATTCCCATAAACATCATTCCAAGGTAGAAAACACAAGTATTTATTTGGAATATACCAATACCAAACAATGATACACCTGTCAATCTAATCAAAGTTTGACTGTTGGAAAATTTTAGGTTGCAATTATAATACTGCTGTGCTCTTCACTGCACAAATGCTTTAAGTTCTTTTGGTTATTCTGATGGCCTCTTTTCCTTCTTACTGGTTTCTGAGTTATGATAGGTCAAGTTTCTGAAGAGATGAGAGATTACAGAAAAATAACCAACATAATCCATCCATTTTATAGTTCATTCATCAAGTTCAGCATTCAGAAAACATTCCCCTCAGTCACATTTTTGCACATTTCTATTTGTGGGATACAATGCTACATATTCATACTTCTGGCAATGCTGCAAAGATTAGGGCTCATAAATAGAGACTAATTTGGCTAGAGGCTCTGCACTATATAACTTAATACAATAAATGTTTATCATCAGCTCAGGATCACCTTTGAGACCATATGCTGTGTATGAATTTTACTGCACGGACTTTGCAACACAGTTGCTAGGAAAAGGCTGGGGAGGGTGGTCTCAGGTGTTAAGTGTTAGGTATATACATATCAGTAGCAGGCATTTTATATATATGTATTATATCTGAGCCTCACAATAACCCATTTTAAAAGGGGGCCAGAAAAACCCCTTAACCTGAGGAAGAGCCGCATCACAAAAGTAAAAGCAACAGAGACAAGAGTCTGAACATAGGTCTGTCCAAAGCATACTCCTAAATGAATGGTTCTCAACCTCTGCCACACATTAATAATCCCTTGGAAGCATATATACAAAAAGGAGGATTCCTAGACTCCACCTCTACATGATCTGATTCACTAAGTCTGAAGTGACGCCAAGAAATCTGCATTCCCCAAAAGATGTAACACCAGTTAGCCTAATATTTTGCGAAATAATGGCTACACTATGTTCCATCACTCCCTGGCTGTTTGGTCAAAGCAAGTCCCTTGGCCTTTCCGAGTCCGTTTTCTCATCTCTAAAACAGAGGTAACGTCTTAGCTCACAGCGGAATTATGAGAATTAGGATATGTAAAGTATTTTTAGTAATTACTTAAAGAAGCTAGTACAGAACTGTATAAGTATTGCTGGGTGTTAATGCAGACCTGCCAAGCCTCAAGAACCGAAAAAAGAAGAAAGGGACCAAAACCCTGAAGGTCCCCGCCTCTCAGCGCCCACCCTCCCCAGACATCCCTCTGCTCAGCAGCTCTCCTCAGCCTCTCACTGGAACTGACAGCTTGGAAGAGGGTTTGACTGCGCAGCCGGCGCACTAGCGAAAGGGGCGGGCATGTGGCCCTAGAGGCGGGCCCAGGAAATTCAAAACAAGCCCGCAGAGGTGCAGGCCTGCCAGCTTCAGCCTTCCCGGCTTGCTCCCCCTTCGTGCCTTGCCTCCCCGGGACTCCGCGGCTCACCTTTCCCCGGAGCCGCAGAACCTGTCGCTAAACCCGAGACCGCGGCGGCCCCCGAAGCGCCGGTGCCCGGAGGGTCAGGGGCCGCGGGGCCGGGGGCCGAGGCTGTGACCCGGCTGAGAAGCGTGCTAGCCGCCTCTGTACCGGCGCCGTCCGCCTCTGGGGCTCCAGTGCCCGCCACTGCCTCCTCCAGCAGCCGGGCCTCACGGCGCAGCGCCTCTTCGGCCTCGCGGAGATTGCTCTGCCGCAGGAACTGCAGCACGGCCAGCAGAGTCTGTCGGTCGTGGGGAGCGCCGGCCTCCGGAGCAGCGGCGGGCACCGGGGCCGCCCCCGCCGGAGCAACGGCGGAGACAGCCACCGAGGGTTTGGGGGTCCCACCATCCCCGCCGGCCGACGACGACGCCGCCGCAACGTTCCCGCCGCCGCCGTTGGGGCCGTTGTTGGTAGTGCCGCCGCCACCCTCGCCAGCGCCGTCCCCCGCCTGCGGAGGTAGCAGCGTCGGCGGTCCCTCTGGCTCCAACTTGACCGCCACCTCCGTCTGCTCCTCCGCCAGCGCCGCCATCTTGCGGCTGAGCCACCTCGCGCCGTCAAGCGTGATTGCGTTTTCGCCACATGGAGGGCGGGGAGGAGCGTTTTACGACACCTTGGGAAGGCAATATACGGCAGTAGGAGGGGCGAGAAAGAAGGAGAAAAAGAATAGGAGCAAGAGCAACTTTCAAAAATGAGTGACAGAAAGGCAGGAAGTGGAAGGTGGCGACCGCCCGTAACATTTGACTGTAATAATTGCCGTTTATTGCAGACACGCTATTTTTAGGCACTGTGAGAGACATTTTACATTTTATGACCTCCTTACTTCAACAATCTCATAAGGCAGTATTATCCTCTCTTTACAGGTGGTTGAACTTAGACCCAAAGAGATTGAACAACTTGCCAAAGTCTTGCAAGAAGAAAGAGAAAGTGTTAAGATTTGAATCCAGGTCTAAAACTCAAAAGCAAACCCGAAAGCCAGAAGGAGTCTTCTGAGATACTGGTAATGTTTTATATTTTGATCTGGGTGGTTGTGACTTTTGTGTTTTTGTGTGTGTGTGTGTGTGTGTGTGTGTGTGTGCAGGTTTTACCTTAGTAAAAATGAACCAAGCTACACGCTTGAGTCTTGTGAACTTCACAGCATGCATGTTACAATTCAATAAAAATTAAGTACCTACCTTTTGTCATTATGAAATGTGTAAGTTCTGTATTTGTGCTGTGTTATCCTTTATTACAAATAAACTGCGTTTTAATCGTGTATTTTAAAATAGCATGTGCCATTTTGGAATAGGTTTCATAAGTTATAAAACCTTGCTGCGTATTTTATTTCATTTGGATCTCAAAATTCTGGGGATGGGTGCAGACAAGAGAAGTGAGCCTGGGGAGTTGGGAAGATCTAACATAGTTATTCCTGTTGTTGGTTTTTAAGTCCCACCGGTTTCTTTCAACTCTGTTTAGTAGCTGAATGACGTGGATCAAGTTACTTAACTCCAGTTGCCCAATTTCTTAAATGGAGATAATAATAGTACCAACCTCACAGAGGTGTGTAAGGATTAAGCGATATAATGTATGTATGTATGATATACCTAACACACATTAAATAGCTGTTGGTTGTTTTTCCTTCACCATAAAAGCTGTTCTGTAAATGTTTGATAAAGTCCAGTTATGATGTTCAAGGTGATCACAAGACTGGAACGTAAAGCTAACCTAACTGGATATCTAAAGTAAAATTATGGAACATGGTGGAAGTGGGGGAGAGTGGAAGATGACTAAGAATTGGTTAACATCTTTTTTAAAGATTTTATTTTTTTAAAGCTTTTATTTTTTTATTTGACGAGCACAAGTAGGCAGAGAAGCAGGCAGAGGGAGAGGGAGAAGCAGGCTCTCCACTGAGCAGGGAGCCCGATGTGGGGCTCGATCCCAAAACCCTGGAATCATGACCTGAGCCAAAGGCAACTGCTTAACCGACTGAGCCACCCAAGCACCCCCAAGATTTTTTTTTTTTTTAATAATTTCTATACCCAATGTGGGGTCTCAAACTCACAACCCCAAGATCAAAGAGTTTCTTGCTCCATCAGGTAAGCAAGCCAGGCAGCTTTTTTTGTTTGTTTGTTTTAAGAGGACTTGTTTAGCATTTACCCAGCTGTGATCAATAGAGAACCTGGATCTCATGTGCACGCTTATGAGGTGGGGAGCATTTGTCCTTTTCCTTAGGATCATTGCACTGATTTTTCTGATTCAGTATTTACTAAATAACTTGATAATTAATTGGTAAATAATTGAGCACCTAGTTGAGAGAAGCCATGGTTAGCAAGCTTGGGCAAGCTTATTATTCCCTTGAAGGTTGTTTTATGCCCTTACAAAGAGTAAATTAACATTCCGATGCATATATTTGTCTTGAGAATCAGATCCTAGAAGCTGGATCCACCTCTACTGCTGAAGCCGAGAAACTGGGACTCACAAAAGTATAGGATCTACCTTTCCTTCTGTAGGGTCTACCTTTCACCTACCTTTGTTTAAGTTCCAAAAAGTCTGGGTTGATATGTCAGTTACTTACTCCAGGTAGAATGATTTTCCTGTTATACCATGGTAGAGATAAGTATATTGAGTAACTGCAAGGCCAACTTTTTAATTTTTGTTTCTCTTTTCCTCTTCCTTTCTTTTTTTTAAGACTTTTTCTTTGTTCATTGGACAGACAGAGATCACAAGTAGGCAGAGAGCAGGCAGACAGAGGTAAGCAGGCTCCCCGATTAGCAGAGAACCCAATGAGGGGCTCAATCCCAGGACTCTGGGATCATGACCTGAGCCAAAGGCAGAGGCTTTAAATCACCAAACCACTCTGGCGTCCCTTCCTCTTCCTTTCTAATCCCTACTCCCATTCTCCTTCTACTCTCTTCTTAGGATGTTTTAAGAAATCTAGTATCAATCTGTATCTTATTCCTTTACAGGAGAGCTACTCTTTCTCTCTGGATATTTCTCTTTCTCTTCAATGTTCTTTCATTTTGCTCTAATGTATCTAGGATTAGATTTT
Source organism: Mustela nigripes (assembly GCF_022355385.1). Taxonomy (NCBI): domain Eukaryota; kingdom Metazoa; phylum Chordata; class Mammalia; order Carnivora; family Mustelidae; genus Mustela; species Mustela nigripes. The sequence continues at coordinate 166,795,400 of NC_081560.1, read as the reverse complement.
TCTTATCTTTCCTGATTGGCCCTTTATACACCCATTCAATCTGAGATGTTTTTTAATTCTGGGAATTTAGAAGCATTATATCTACAGATATTTTCTCCCTTCTATTTTTCCTTTTCTTCTTATATTCTTGGGATTTTTAAAAAAGATTTTTACTTGATTATTGAGAGACAGAGAGAGCATGAGCAGGGAGGGATGGGGAGAGGAGAAACAGATTCCCCACTGAGCAGGAAGCCCATGCGGGACTCAGTCCCAGGGCCCTGAACTCATGACCTAAGCTGAAGGCAGATACTTAACAGACTGAGCCACCCAGGCACACCTCTTCTTCTATTCTTATAATACAGATATTGATATTTACACTTCTATCTTCTAGGTTTGCTTTCATATTTTCATTCTTACCTCTTCCTAATACATTCTAGCAGGGTTCTTCTGATTTTTCAGTGAAATCATTCATTCTCAGCCTACATCCATAGTGCTACATAACCTATTTATTAAGTTACTTACTTCAACCATTATATTTTCCATAGCATTTTTTTAAAGATTTTATTTATTTGGTTGACAGACAGAGATCACAGGTAGGCAGAGAAGCAGGCAGAGAGCAAGGAGGAAGCAGGCTTCCCACTGAGCAGAGAGCCTGATGCGGGGCTGTATCCCAGGACCCTGGGATCACGACCTGAGCAGAAGGCAGAGGCTTTAACCCACTGAGCCACCCAGGCGCCCCTTCCATAATACTTTGAATTGGTTCTTCATGATTTATTATCTTGCTTCAATCCAGTTGGGAGATTTTTGTCCCCCCCTAGGGACATTTGGCAATATCTAGAGACACTTCTGGTTGTTACATCTCAGGGTAGTGCTTCTGGCATCTAACTGATAGAAGCTTGGAATGCTACTAATCTTCCTACAATGCACAGGATAGCCCCGTCCTACCACAGCAAAGAACTATCTGGCCCAAAATGTCAATAGTGCCCAAATCGAGAACCCCTGATAAAACCAATATGAATTCTTTTCTTTTTGAGGATGTGTATTTATTTAAATTCTATTTCATTGGATGTATTTAATCTGTTATCTCATCCCTCCTATATCTCATTACTTTTCTCTATGAATTTGTATTTCACTGAAGGTATTAGCTCCTTGGGTAGTATGTATACCCAGAGGGAAAGGCAGAAGCCCAGCATTGAGAAAAGGTGAAGGATGCACCAAAAGGAGGAAAGTCTGTAGTGTCACTGTCTGGGCTCCATCACTCCCTATTTGCCAACTCCCATACACACATGTGCACCCACACGTATCCTCAAGATTTCCACAGTTTTTACAGCTCTATCAATTTTGGTGCCTTCTCAGGTTTGGTATAATGGGGCGCCAGACACCAGTGTGATTTTACCATCTTGTTTGGTTCCAAAATTAAAAGTCATGTGGGGGTGGGGTACATGAGGCTGAAAGTTCTAACCATCCCATGGTTGGTTCCAGACCTCATCCTGAGGCTATCCTGGTGTCCTCAGCCACCAATCATCTCATTAGCATTAGAAAAGACACTACTTAGGAGACTCCATGGGTTTTAAGAGTCCCATGCTGGGAGAGGGAGGGGTCAGAGACCAAATGCATATTTCTCATCACATCACAGTTTCATTATGTCCTTTCCAATCATGTGCCTCTTATTTCTTTTTCTTGTCGTATTGCATTAGCATTTTATATTATATATGCATTAGCATATTATAGCAATATGGTGTTGAATATGAGTGGTGAGGTGGAAGTAGACATTCTTCATTTCTTATCTTAGGGAGAAAGTACTTAGTTTTTTATTGTTAAGTGTGATGTTCACTGTGGGATTTTTATAAATGCCCTTTATCAAATTAAGGAAATTTCTAGGCTGTGGTATATCTTGTATACCAAGTACCTCAATTCTTAAAACCTGTGGAATATTGATTAGGCTCAAATCATGCATATGCAGCTTGAGGATAAACCCAACTTTATGGGACCATTTTATTGATCTCCTTAATCTCCCTAACACTTCCCTTTCTGGTCCTTTAGCTAGAAAAGGGCTTTAGTTTTCTCTGTTGTGTACCCTGAAAATCCAACTGTTGTGGAACCAAGAAGCAAGAAGATATACAATGAAAACTGTAACAGAGATACCCCCTTGCTCTTAGCATCAGTGTTTTCCCCTCAGAGTTTTAGGTGCCTACTTGGACTCCACTGCCATACCCTGTCCATTGCTACTATGGATGAGCCTATGGACTGGTGTGGGAGAGAATGGAAAAACAAAAACAAACTTTGGATTTCCATCACACATTATGACCTATAGAGGCCCCCTTTCCTGGTCCTCAAACCATGATAGAGGATTTCTCTTGGAGTTCTCTCTGACCACACAAGGTATACAGTTCTGGGTTTCAGCTTATGTTTGAATCCGGGCCAGGAGATACCACAGGAAAAACAAAATGGGAAATGTATTGATGAGTCAATTTTAGTTGAGTTCCGGTTGCCTTCCCCAACCTGCCTCTTACCGTTTGCATTCTAGAGTCTGTAGATAGTTATTTCATGCATTCTGTCCAGAGTTTTTACCTGTATTAAGTGGAAAATACAGAGTAAAGCACTAATTATCTTGACCAGAACCCCAGTAACCTCAGCCACCTTGGTCAATATGTATTTTAGTTTATGTTTTGTCTTATCATTAGAGAGTTTGAACATCTTTTCACATTTTGGAGCTGTTTTTATATTACTGTGGGGGGATTAAATGTTATCTTTTTCCTCTAATTTTTTAAGTTTTTTTAATCTGTTTAGCATATTAGTTCTTTATCTGAGACATGTGTTGCAAATACTTTTTCCTAGTTTGGTCAAGTTTGGCCATTGTCTTTTGATATTGTTTATATTTTGGGGGCCATGCACAAGTTTATTTTTTCAGATTTATTTATATATTTGAGTGAGCACAAGCAGGAGGGGCAGAGGGAGAGGAAGACAAAATCTGAAGCAGACTCCGTGCACAATACAGAGCCCAAGACGGAGCTCCGTCTCATGACCCTGAGATCACAGCCTGAGCTGAAACCAAGAGTTGGATGCTTAACCAACTGTGCCATTCAGGTGCCCCCAGAAGTGTTTTTTAATGAAGTCAAAGTTACAAACTTTTATTTTATTGCATCTGGATTTGAAACCATAGAAAGATTTTCCTCTCATCTAAAGAGGAATTCACCCATGTTTTCCTCTAGAGCTTGAATAATTTCCAGTGAGCTCTCTAATTACTTTGGGATTGAATCTTGAATATGAGGTGAGGTATAAATCAATTTTTTTCAAAAGTGATTCAGAAGTCCCACAAGTAGATAAAGAAAATCTTTAAGGAGAAAAATAAAGGGGGGGATTCCTAGGTGGCTCAGTTGGTTGAATGTCTGCCTTCTGTTCAGGTCGTGATCCCAGGGTCCTGGGCTTGATTCCCACATCGGGTTCCCTGCTCATCGCAGAGCCTGCCTCTCCCTCTCCCTCTGCCTGCTGCTCACCTTGCTTGTGCTCTCTCTTTCTCTCTCTGACAAATAAATAAATAAAATCTGGAAGGAATAAAGGAAGGAAGGGAATAAGGAAAAAGGAAAGAGAAAGAAGGAAAGAAATCCCATAACTGGAGTGCCTGGCTGGCTCAGTTGGTAAAACATGTGACTCTTGATCTTGGGGTTGTGAGTTCCAGCCCCACAATGGGGGGTATAAAGATTACTTAAAAATTTAAAAAATATACTTTTTTTAAAATTCCAAAACTTTCTCAAGTTTGACAATTCACTAAAAGCAGACTCAATTACAGGTTAGACTCAAGGCTGAGGTTTATTACAGCAAAGGATGCAGAGCAAAGGCGGCAGGAAGATAATGTATTGGCAGAGTCCAGAGTCCAATGCCAAACCCAGGCTTTTGCATCTTTCCCATCCAAGCCCACACAGACATGCTTTCTTTCTACCATCAAATTAAAGAGACAAATGTGATATGTTGTGCCCAAGAAATCGTGTTTGAGTTTTGAGATCTGAGTCATTTGTGGGAGGGCTAGTCATATGAGAGGTCTATCCTGCCAACCCTGGCAACCCATATTCAGGACCCCACCAGTGAAATCAGATGCATGCAAATCATCAGTCTTGATATCGTTGAAAGTAATCTGACAAGCTGGGACAGCAGCATCCATTGCTTCGGGTGTACACAGCAAAATCATCAGTCACCAACACACACACATACACAAAAATATTTTGAGGGCCATATTCCCAGAGGTTGACCAAGGGTTAATCATGGTTCTGGGTTCCCACGAAGACAGGAGACAATGAACAACAGACCTGCTATTTTAACCCTTTCCTCACAAAATCACTTACAAATTTTCCTAAACACCTTCATGGAAAAAAATCTAACTTTGCCCCAGTGATTTGAGATGCCACTTTTATCATATACTGAGGTCCTATATGGACTTGCATCTATTTCTGGATTTTCTATTCTATCTCTGGTTTATTTATTTGTGTAGTAGTTAGTAATGCAATATTTTCATTAGAAGGGGTTTATATTGTGCTTAATATTGTAGAGCTTGTCTATCCTTGTACCTTTTCTGGTCTTTTCCTGACTATTCCTGCGTGTTTATTTCTCCATATGAAGTTTAGCATCAACATGTCAATCTCCATGAAAGCTTGTTTCTACCCAACTTTTCTTCCTTTGATAAAGTCTGTTTTCCAACCTTTAACAAATATCATTATTTTCTACAAAAATAAACCACGTTACAGAAAGATGACAAAAACTACATTAATCCCAATACTCTAACATAACATGGATATCATTGTGTTTCCGTTTCTTTTTATACAATTGTAATTATGTATATAGATATATATTTTACCATGTTATTACAGTCTTCATAACCATCATTTTAATGACTGTATAGTATTCTAATGGAGACTGTCATAATTTTTTTCATGACTTATTTAATCATTCCCTTACCAAAGAATATTTAAGTTATGCCCCAGTCATACCATAAGCAATGCTAAATACTACTTTTATGTTTATTTATCTTCTTAGGTAGTGACTCCCAGAGTAGAACTGCTAAAAGGTAAAAGGTATATACATTTTTCAATATCTTGATATATGTTAATAAATTGCTTTGTTTAAAGTTGTACTAATTAAACTGTCACAGCAATAAGAAGGCCTATTTTCACAGCATCCTTATATTTCATTGTTTACCATGACTTAAAATAAAATAAGAACCACAAGTGTGACTAAAATGTAACTGTATATACCTTCTGACTCACTAATTCCCCTGTTAGAATTATGGAAATAACCATGGGGCACCTGGGTGGCTCTGTGGGTTAAAGCCTCTGCCTTCGGCTCAGGTCATGATCTCAGCCTTCTGGGATCGAGCCCCACATTGGTCTCTCTGCTCAGCAGGGAGCCTGCTTCTCCCCCTCTGTCTGCCTGCCTCTCTGCCTACTTGTGAGCTCTATCAAATAAATAATTAAAATCTTTTTAAAAAAGAATTATGGAAATAACCATCTGGTGTGCATGTGCAAGGTTGTCCACTATAGAATATGGCAGTGTGATATCAGGCATTTTTATTTTTTAAGATTTATTTATTTATTTGAGAGAAGGAAAAAGAGGGAAAGAGGGTGCATGGGGAGGGAAGGGCAGAGGGAGAGGGAGAGAATCTCAAGCAGATTCCATGCTGAGTGTCGAGCCTGATGCAGGACTCCATCCCAAGACTCTGAGATCATGACTTGAGCCAAAGTCAAGAGTTGGATGCTCAACTGACTGAGCCACCCAGGTACCTCTCTACATTTCTTTTGATGATCTCCAGCATCTTAAACACAGTAGTTCCATAAGTGAACTCTATACTGGCTCCTTCCCTGTTACAGGAATTAACAATACCATCATCCTGGTTTCTTAGGCCAGAAACCCAGGCCTCATTAGCTCATGTTCAGTCTGCTCCAAGTCCTAGTTTGAAATAGCCCTTGATTCTGACAACCTGTCTCCCTCTTCACTGCTATCATCCTAGGCCAGACTATGAGCATCAATCATCTGGATTATTGCAGTGGACTCCTAAAGGGTCTCCTTACTTCTTTTCTGATGCTATGTATTCATTTCCTGAAACCATTATAACAAATTATCTTACAATTGGTGGCTTTAAGCAACAGTAATGTATTTTCTCACAGTTCTAGAGGCTAGAAACCTGAAGTCAAGTTGTCAGAAGGGCAGTGTTCACTCTCAAGGCTCTAGGGAGTGAATGCAATCCTTGTATCTTCTACCTTCTAGTCATTGTAGACATTCTTTGGTGTTCCTTGGCTTGTGACCACCCCATTCCAATGTCTATCTTCACACCACCTTCTTTGTGTGTTTGTGTCTTTTTTCTTTTTTTTTTTATATATATACCTATGTGTGTGTACATATATATGTGTGCGTGTACATATATATTTTAAGATTTTATTTATTTTAGAGAGAGAGAGAAACAGCACGAGTGGGAGGCACAGAGGGAGAGGAAGAGAAAATCTCAAGCAAACTCCATACTGAGTGTGGAGCCTGATGTGGAGCTCTATCCCAAGACCCTGAGAGCATGACCTGAGCCGAAACAAAGAGTCAGACACTAAACTGACTGCACCAACCAGGCGCCCTACCTAACCTCTGCCTTTTTCTTTTGAGAACACTTGTCTTTGGATTTAGGGCCTACCTCAACAATATAGGATTCTCTCCTCATCTCAAGATCCTTATTTTAAGGGTGTCTGAGTAGCTCAGTCAGTTAAACATCTGCTTTTGGCTCAGGTCGTGATCCCAGAGTCCTGGGATCAAGTTCCATGTCGGGCTCCCTGCTGAGTGGGGAGTCTGCTTCTCTGCCCCCCACCCTGGCTCATGCTCACTCTCTCTCTCATATTAACTAAGTAATCAACTTAAAAAATCCTTATTTTAATTGCATCTGCAAAGGTCCTTTCACAGAATGCAAATTTGATGTGGATATCCTTTGGGGTGAGCCTTTTTCAGCCTACCACCTCCCCTTTTTCACCTAGTAGCCACAATGACCTTTTGAAATATAAATTTATTTAAAATCTTACATGCATGGGGCACCTGGCTGGCTCAGTCTGTCGAACATACAACTCTTGATCTTGGGGTCCTGAGTTGAAGCCCCACATTACAGGTAGAGATTACATTAAAAAATTAAAAAATAAAATATTTAAAATTTGGGCGCCTGGGTGGCTCAGTGGGTTAAGCCGCTGCCTTCGGCTCGGGTCATGATCTCAGGGTCCTGGGATCGAGTCCCGCATCGGGCTCTCTGCTCAGCAGGGAGCCTGCTTCCCCCTCTCTCTCTGCCTGCCTCTCCATCTACTTGTGATTTCTCTCTGTCAAATAAATAAAATCTTTAAAAAAAAAAATATTTAAAATTTTACATGCCTCAGTGTCTTCCTACTTCAATTATCATAATATGTAAATTCTTTCCCTTGGTTCACATCTCCTGCCTGAACTGAAGCCTATCTCTTCAACCTCAGCTCCTATTCATCGGCGGCACACTTTGCCTAAGCAGCTGTTCCCATCCACTGACTCCTGCTATACCTTTTCTTTTTGCAGGTTTGACTACCAGCTGGTATGGTAGTTCATCTCTAATGCTAGGACATTAGTTGTTCTATGGCTGGGGTCAGCACACTATAGTCAGTGGGCCAAACTTGGCCCATTGCCCTTTTTATAAATAAACTTTTATTGGCACAAGGTCAGTTATTTGCCTGTATATTACCTCTGGCTGTTTCTGTGCTAGAGCAGCAGAGTTGAATGGCTACAACAGAGGCTAATGGCCCACAAAGCCAAATATATTTACTATATGCAACTTTCCAGAAAAAAAATTTGCCAGCCTCTATTTAGGCTATCGGTTTCCTGTTTAGTGCTCTCAGATCCACTATTTGGTTTCCTCTTTTCTCTAGATAGTCAACTTCTTCCAGGTGCTATTGCTATCTCCTCTAGTAAATTCTCTAAATTTTCAATGATCTGTAGTTGTAATAGACTGCATTGTCTGGTCTATTAAGTGTAATAGGACACGGTGTGACTTATGGAATAGGTAGCAGACATCAGGCAACAATTGGTCTTCAGTCAGGCCAAATGAGCCTGTCCTAATGAAGAAAAGGAATGACCTCCTCCATTTTGAGGGAATTTAAATGACTATCACATTTTTATTTTATGAATATTTATTTCCCCACTCCTCCAGCTCCTGTGTCTGGGCCAGTGACAAGCCTTGACATATGAACATGAATTTTCTTGTTCATGATACTCAGCAGGTGCCTATGCCCAGTGATAATTACAGACTGGCTAACTTACATCAGCCTCTCTCCCTCCCTCTCTCTCTCCTCTGCTCTACCCCTCTCTCCCTGTCCAAATATGCTGTTCTTCGTGGAACAAGATGAGTATGATCCATTTTGACAACACTGGACCCCTGACCTGTCTCTCCTGTGGGAGACTGCTTCCTGGGGTGTGTGGTTGGCTGATGCTTTATCCCCTTTTGTGTGAATAACCTGTAGGTCATGACCACTATACTCCAAATTGCAAAGCCCTTCTGCCACCTGTGAGCATTTGCAAGACTTGACTTGAAAAGCTCATAGCCTCCTTTCAGACATGGCTTTGGTCTTTTCTGACTCCTACCAGGTAGAGGGTTTGCCTCAGAATTCCAGTATTTCCAGTGGAAAAGCATATTATTTCTCACAGGGAAAAAGTAAAACAAAAACAGCAAACTCTCAGACCTGAGAAATTGTTGCCTGAAGGACTTAGACAGGATATGCAAACGTATTCACTTTTCAGCTATTGTCTAAATGGTTCTCTACCTCTGTGGACCCACACTGATCTTAGGGAGATTGTTGCTCTATTTCAATATCTTCCAGTGGTTTGCCACAGGCTGGTTCCTTTTCTTTCTTCTGTGGGTACTCCTGATAGTAGTCTCAACCAAGAAGACATGGGTTGCCTCATTGTGCAGAATATCTGGTCTGAATTAAGCTAAACCAGCACTTAGGGCCTACTGATATATCCATACCCTTATCCCAAGTGACAAAATTTGCCTTATCTACTTTAAAAGATTCAGAGTGCCTGGGTGGCTCAAGTCAATTAAACATCTGACTCGATTTTGGCTCAGGTCATGAGATCAGGCCCTGTGGAGCCTACTTAAGATCATTTTTCTCCCTCTCTGTCTATTCCTCCCCTACTCTCTCTTAAAAAAAATATATATATTTCAGGGCCCCTGGTGGCTCAGATTGTTAAGCATCTGCCTTCAGCTTGGGTCATGATCTCTGGATCCCAGGATCAAGCCCCACCTGGGGCTCCCTGCTTGGCAGGGAATCTGCTTCTCTCTCCCCTTCTGCCTCTCCCCCGTTCATGTTCACTCTCTATTTCTATCTCTTTGTCTCAAATGAATAAATAACATCTTAAAATATAATTTGGATCTCAAAACTATCAATCAGGACATTGCATTAGCACAATAACACATATAAAACTCTTTAATTATTATTTCTTTTTAATTTTTTAAGGACAGGAAGGGACTATCTAACATTCATTACACATAATGGTGATGTGCACCAGACATGTATCTGTGGGTTCACGAAAGCATATCAGAAAAACTGTGCTTAATCTTATTTAGTGTTTCTTGGGTCCAGTGTCATTTTACATGAAGACTTATTATTATTATTATTCAGGAATTATTTCCAATATACAATTTTATAACCTCGTTTTTTTTTTAACTTCCGGGTCTTTGAACTGAAAAGAAAAAATAATGGAATCATTTTCCATAACCATAATATACTATTTTCATGTCTGCTAATGTACTCTCACTTTTTTAAGCTATTACATTTAAGTCTGCGATCCATTTAAGCTAATTTTTGTAGATGGTAAGAGGTAGAGGCCCAACTTCATTCTTTTGCATGTGGATATCCAGTTATCCCTGCATCATTTGTTGAAGTTCTTGCCCCTTTAGATGTTTTGGGAAATTTGTGAAGAACCTATTAGATACAAATGTGAGGGTTTATTTCTGCACTCTCAATTCTATTCTGTTTAATCTGTATGTCTGTCCTTATGCTAGCACCACAGTGTTTTGATTACTGTAGCTTTGTAGTAAGTTCCCAAATCAGGATGTGTGTGTCCTCCACCTTCATTCTTCTCTTTCAAGATGGTTTTGGCTATCCTTGGTCAATTTTTTGTAGCAACAACAAGAAAAAAATGGATGTATTGATCCATTGCCTTTAATCAGATTTAGTATCATTCCTACAAACCTCTATAATGGAATTCTAAGGAGGGTGTTTTGGCATGAGGTGTTTGGGAAAACATGTTTTAATTTGGGAAAGGGACCATGATACTTTAAATCTTTGGAATCTGACTTGTTTCAGAGGGCTCTAAAGTTTTATTTTCTTTCACAAATACAATTGTATAACATCAGAACATAGACGGTAGGACTTGAGCAGTAGTACAGAATTTTAATGTGATCCTTGAAATCAAGACAAAGCTGTGTTTCAGGAACCCTCATCATGTTAGCAAAGCAGCACAAGAAATAGGTGTAAATATCTTCAAGTCTTGACCTTGATTGGAGTCTGTATTTTGCTCAGTATTAGTAATTATATATATAAAACATATGCATTTGATGATTTGAAACTGGTTTTTTTTTTTTTTAAGATTTTTACTTATTTATTTGACAGAGAGAGATCACAAGTAGGCAGAGAGGCAGGCAGAGAGAGGAAGGGAAGCAGGCTCCCCGCCGAACAGAGAGCCCAATGCGGGGCTTGATCCCAGGACCCTGGGATCATGACCTGAGCCGAAGGCAGAGGCCTTAACCCACTGAGCCACCCAGGCGCCTCTGAAACTGTTTTAATAATGTTTTTTGAAGTGCATATTGATACCATAAAGTCCTTTGTTGGTTTTTTTGTTGTTGTTGTTAGTTTTTTTTATTTAAGTAATCTATTTAGTTGGGTAAATGTACTTGGGTACATGGGGCTTAAACTCACAACTCTGAGATCAAGAGTCACATGCTCTTCTGACTGAGCCAGCCAGGTGCCTCAGCCCTTTGGTTTTTAATCTGCTTTTAAAAATTAAGGTTTTGGGGCACCTGCGTGGCTCAGTGGGTTAAGCCTCTGCCTTCAGCTCAGGTCATGATCTCAGGGTACTGGGATCGATCCCCTCATTGGGCTCTCTGCTCTTCAGGGAGACTGCTTCCCTCTCTCTCTCTCTGCCTACTTGTGATCTCTGTCTATCAAGTAAATAAATAAAATCTTTTAAAAAAAATTAAGGTCTTCAGTGAGTTATTTACTTACATCAAAGAGTACCAGGAAATCACTCCAAGTCCCAAGGAGCATTTATGATTTCTTGATTCCCCAGCTTGTCCCACAAAATGTTCATGGATCTGCTTTAAAAATTTCATACCCAGAAACTCACTATCCTTCACAATCAACCAACCTCTGCCATCTCCCAGTGAATTAATGTGTGAAACTTTCGTAAGTTTTTAGATATGATTTTTTTTTCTAAGTAGGCTGTACACTCAAGGTGGGGCTCAAATTCACAACTCCCAGAACAAGAGTCACATGCTCCACCAGTTGAACCAACCAGGCACCCCTAGATATGATTTCTGTTTGAAATGTCAAAGCAACACCTCCTCCCTTCAAAAAACCAACTCTATAGCATCTCTCTTGGTCTAATAATCATACAAGGAGTACAAATACTGTTTGTGTTAGATCCACTTTTGCTGTTTTACATTTACACAATTTTAACTAGTTAGCATCCAGGGTAAGAGTGAAGTTCTAGCTCAGTCTAGAATATGATTCAGTTCTGATGCTTTGTCAAAATGTAAAGTCCCTGATAAGTGCTAAAATATAACTCTGATGTGCAAACACACTTGGATCACAATGGAGATGCAAGAAATTCTCATTTTATGAAATAGATACATCCCGGAAGTCCTTACATATTTTTAAATATCACATAATTTAGCCATTTACCATATGGGTTAGTTGGTCTACCATAGAAATATAACCAGTAGGATATATATATATTTACTAATATACTTATTACAAGGAACTGCTTTACACAATTATGGGGGCTTGCTAGGTAGGTCTGAAATCTTGTAGGGCAGGCCAACATGCTGGAAACTCCTGGGAAGGATTAATGCTGCAGGTCTCAGGAAAAATTTCTCTTCCAGGAGAATCTCTCAGTTTTACTTCTCAGGCCATTCAACTGATTGAATAAAATCTGTTCAGATTATACAGGATATCTCTTACTTAAAATCAACTGATTGCAGCGTTAATTATATCTACAAATACCTTCACAGAACACCTAGGTAAGTGTTTGAATCATTGGGCAGTATAGCCTAGCCAAGATGACACATAAAACTACCTTTTATACCATAGGACTAACAAAGCCTGCAGATATTTCTGTTTACCAGCTAAACTGACACGACCTGGTAGCAGTAATACAAATTTCCTAATTCCTCAGCTTGCCAGCTTTGAAAATGTGCAATTCTTGATTGTATTTTTTTAAGTTTGGGGATTATCAATATTTTACATTTTTGTATTATACATAAAGTAAAACTTTGTTACTATTAATAATATTTCATATCATACTACAAAATTTTATAATTAAAGCTCATGGCACAAGTAATTCTTTTTCATCAGGTAGCTCTTAACAATGCTGAAAGGTTAGAAGCTATATTCCTTTATCTAATGTAACCATGTGGAAGCGCTTACAGTTTTAGAGCCCGGTAAGGAGAGTATCTCAGGTATTGTGTATGTTTGTCTCTTTCAATCTCTCTCTCTTCAGTGTCCTCTCAATATCCTGGTCTAAGTTCTCATTCCCCTCCCTTGAGGCTTTATACTCCTCCGTGTAGAAGGAGACATTTCCTTTCTTAAACTTTTTGGATCTTGCAAATTTCAGTATCTTAGGCTTGACCAGAGTTTGGGAACTGCAGAGAGAAAGGTAGAGACTAGTGCAGGAGCAATGGGGACACATTAAATCTGATTGTTTTCCCCAAACAAGCATAGTGACTTCATTTCCTCACCATTCCCTAAGAAAAATGTACACCACTCCCACATGAGCATTAATTTTACTCAGTGACAACCCAGTCTCTCTCAGATATTTTTCCCCCAGCATTTTTTCTTGATTTCTTTCTGAATCCAGCTTGCAAGCATCATGACATTAGCCGGCACTATGTTAGTCAGCAATTCCAAATATCTTTCCTAAAAAAATTGGGGGTGGGGGTGGGAGTGCCTGAATAGGTCTCAGTTCCTGCTACAATAGACCTTCCATAAATGTTTGTTGAATTAAATATAATGGACTTTCCTCTATGTGTTGGGAACTCACGGATGGTCTTCCAACGGCGATTAAGTTTCCATCCTGTGGCAATACAAGATTTAATTGCTCTAAGTAAGTAAACTTACATATTTCAAAAATAGAGACGTCATACTTCCTAATGGAAATAATCTTGGATGAAAGAAACGCACAATGGCTCTTCAAATTTAAGTCGTTATTGTTCATAATACGACATTACTTTAAAGCCCATTTAAGTGCTCCGCCCATCAACTGATGCAGACAGAATACTGCTGTCTGGAACGGTACCAATTTTGTCATTTTTGAAAGGGAGTGAAGAGACGGGCGGGTCGGCTCAGTCTGTAGAACCTGCGGCTCTTGATCTCAGGATGGGGAGATCGAGCCCCACGCTGGGTACACAGATTACTTTAAAAAATTAAATCTTAAAAAAATAAACAAAAGGGAGTAAAGACAGCGTCAGCCTTCCAAAGAAAAAATTCTAATACGACCCTCAGGCCCCACCCTATATGCAAAGGGGCTCAGGGCACGCCCGTCCAGGTTTAGGTGAGGGGCAGCGAACCACATTTCCCAGCGGGCCCTGCAGGTCTCCCGCGCCTGCGCACTGGCCGCCTAGGCAGGTAGGCAGAACTCCCGCGCTATCCAGCCGCCGGGTCTCGTCTTCCCCGGTCTCTGCCCCCGGCATGGAGAGGGTCTCGGTGGCCGCAGGGAGCGCGGGCATCGACAAGGCCGAGGGAGCTGCAGCCATGCGGCCGCCGCCTGCTGTCTCCCCGCCTGCTCTCACCCCGGCACCCGCAGCGGGTGAGGAGGGCCCGCCGCCTTTGCCCGAGGCGGGGGCTCCAGGCTGCTCGGGCTCCCGGCCCCCAGAGTTGGAGCCCGAGCGCAGCCTGGGCCGCATGAGGGGCCGCTTCGAGGACGAGGACGACGAGTTGGAAGAGGATGAGGAGCTGGAGGAAGAGGAGGAGGAGGAGGAGGAAGAGATGAGCCACTTCTCGCTGAGGCTGGAGGGGGGTCGGCCGGACTCAGAGGACGAGGAGGAGGTATTTATAGCCGGTGCCCGACCACGCGGGGCCGGAGGGGCCTGAGGGTCCAAGCCAGCCCACCCCAGTAAGAGCCGGGCCGCGTCCCCAGCTCGCCGCTGCAGCCTTTGGCACTCGCGTCGACCTCCACCCCTCCCTCTCAACCTGCCTAGGCATGTGGCGCGGACTGGTCCGCACCCGATTCCTTGCCAACTCTTTTTGTGAGCTTCCTGCCAATCACTTAGGCTCTCCTGGTCCGACTCTGTTATTCTGTAAATAATTATTAAATTATGCCAGGCGGGTAGGGGCCAAGGGTACAGTGCTCCTGCTTTCCAAGAGCTTACGGTCGGACAGGGAAACAGTCCCTTTCTACAGGGTGTTCAGAGGATGGTAAACCCCTATCTCATAAGTTTAATTGGGAAGGGGTTTTGTTCGTTTTTTTTTAATGTGGTAGCGCATACTTTATAAAGTTGGTAAGACCTAGCCAGTCGGAATTGATATATTAAACGTAAACACCAGTATCTGGAAAGTTTGCCCATTTTGTAATTAATTCATAAAGTAAGATGCCCCTCATCTGGTAATATAAAGTATATCTAAAAGAATGAGATCTTTTTGAAACATTGGTTTATATTGTGTTATTGTAACTTCGATTAGGATTTTGAAGGGTTGGAGGTACTGTAACATGTTTCCGTGTTGCAAATTAAGTTACACATTGTTTATAATGAAATGTGGGGATTATGTTTTAAGAATTTGAGAAGACAAGTACTTGTATTTTACAACTATTTGCATTGCATTTCCAGCGCCTGATTAATCTCTCTGAGCTGACACCATACATCTTGTGTTCCATTTGCAAAGGTTACTTAATAGATGCAACTACCATTACAGAATGTCTTCATACGTGTAAGCATATAGTTCACATTTCAAACTAATACATTGAATTTTTGAAATGTCTCTAAAACATCCTAATTTAAACATTTTCTTTTTCAACAGTTTGTAAAAGCTGCATTGTAAGACATTTTTACTATAGCAACAGATGTCCAAAATGCAACATAGTAGTACATCAGACACAACCTCTTTATAACATAAGGTAAGACAAATATATAAGTAAAATTTGTATTTTAAATATACTTTTTCTGAAGGCTTCTAGTTGTGTAGTTGGGAATAAACTCTTGACCTCTTTTGAAAAGGGAACTACGTATTCTCTAAAATACATATAGAACACTTACTCTGTACCAGGCACTGTGATATCTGCTGGGGACAAAAAATTTTAAAAAGCACAGGCCTCTCTTTTTGAGGATTTTAATTTAGTCACTCAAGTTAATGAAACTAGTTTAGGCTTGTCATTTTGGGGATATTTAGAATACTTTTTAAAAAGGAATTTTTAAAAATTTATTTTGAAATTACTTTTTTAAAGTAATGCCTGAGACAGCTGTCCTCTTTAGAAAAACCTGTTTATCATAGGTCATTTGGGGTTTTGTTTTGTTTTGTTTTCCCAGATATTCCATTCATATTCCATCTCCTAAGGGAAGAAAAATACTAAAGGTGGATTACTTTCATGTGTTCAGCAAATACTATTACGTTTTTACTCCTTCATAGAAGAATGCTTTATAGATGATGCACAGAAGTTCAAAATACAGTCTCTGCAAGGGAGTAAGACCAGAACACATGGAATAATTGAGCAAACTATTCAAGAGTCTATGATTACTTATGATTACTTAGAATTAATTACTTGAGGTCACCTCAGTGAGAGCCAGTGCTACCTAAAAGTAATTCACCTCTGAAAAAGGAGATAATCCACTCCCAAGAGAAAACAGTTGCAAAGAGCATCATTCACTCTCACTCTGTACCATAATGCGTTTTGCTGAATTCTGAGGTATTCTCCATCCTTTCCTTTTATTAGGTTGGACCGACAATTACAAGACATAGTGTACAAATTAGTGATCAATCTAGAGGAAAGTAAGTTTGTTTTATTACATAGTTGTGAATCCCAGAATCTCTGCTGACTCTACTAGTTACATTTTAAGTGTAATTTAGTCTGTGTTTTATCATTTTTTAGGAGAAAAAAAGCAAATGCATGATTTCTATAAAGAAAGAGGTCTAGAAGTACCTAAACCTGGTAAGTTTGGGTGTATATCATAATATATTTGTAGCTTTAAGAATACTAAATAAAATTTACTCCCTTTGAGGTTCTTTTTGGTGATAGCCAGTTATTTTATGATCAAAGAGGGAGAAAGATTATGAAGGTAAAGATGTAGTATAATCCAATTTGATTATTTGTATAAATTAAAGGACATAGGTTCTTTAGCTAGACTGAGTTTGATCCTAGCTCTGCCCCTTTACTTTCTGTGAGACTTCAATATCTCAGTTTCCTCATCTATAAAGTAGGGATAATGATAGCACTTCATAAAAGTGTTGTAAGTATACATTGAGTAATACAAAGCACTTAAAACAGTGCCTGGAACATAGTAACTGTTCAGATAGTTTTTGTGATGATGGTAATGTCAGAGTATAGAAGTTAGATAAATTTCTGTTTAAATCCGGGTTCTTCCACTTATTACGTATTGCCTAATCTCACTTAAACAGTAATCTCAGTTTCTTTGTAGTTTTAACTGTTAAAAAAAAAGAGTAGCGGTATACTTAGGGGATTATAATAAGATTAAACAAGAACGTACATGTACAGGGCTGAGTATGAGCCCTGAACTCTGGCACGCAGTAGTGCTTGTTAAAGATTACGTGTATCTCTTGTGTAGTGATGAGCTCTCTCTGTGACCCTGATAAACCAGCCACATATGTCTGCTTTCCATTGTGAAGTGGTCCCCAGGTGCAATTTCACTGGCTTTGACAGATTAGTTAATGTTATTAGAGAAAGGGAGTTTGAGTGTTTTATGATCTTTTAAATAGTCAACATAGTTATAATATGTGTAATTATTTTTCAAAGATCTCAATTCATGAAATTTTTATTCTAACTCAGCTTTTTTCCTTTGGCTGTTAAATAGCTGTTCCACAGCCAGTCCCTTCAAGCAAAGGAAGATCTAAGAAAGTCTTAGAATCCGTGTTTCGTATTCCACCTGAACTTGATATGTCTTTATTACTAGAGTTCATTGGGTGAGTACCCTAAAACTCTACCTCTTAACTGTAAAATAAAGAACTTGTTAAGTCCCAGCAGTTACAAAATCATCCTGAACTCAGGTATAATCAAGTTCTTCTGGTATCCTTTTAAAAAAATTAATCTTGAAATATTCATGACTTAAAGAATAGTACTATAATCACTTGTATCACTATCATCTGGCTTAAGAAATAACCCATGCTAGTATGCTGGAAGCCCTTCGGCTACCTCTTCCTGTTCACCGTCCCCTCTCCCCCCCCTTAGAGGTTAATAACCACTCTCCTAAAAGTAATGATTGATATTCCCATGATTTTTAAAATATGTTTATCTCATGTATCAATGCTTAAGTAATATGTAGAATTGCTTTTGTCCATTAAAAACTTCAGATAGTATCATATGTTGTAAGTGTTCATAAGTTGTAAGTGTTTTACAACTTGCTTTTTTTTTTCCAACTTGTTTTTTTCACTCAGCATTCTGTGATTCATCTGTGTGGAAATGTGTAGCTCTAGTTAATTCATTTTCACCATTGCCATACCATAATTTATCTTTTCTTGTACTGTTGAACATTTAACTTGTTTCCAGTTTTTTTTTTTTGCTATTATAAACAATGTTACTTTATGTATTTGTATACATATCTCCATATATATGTTATATATATCTATTCACATACACATATATAAGATAGTTATCTAAGAATATATGTTTGCAGAGTCTTAGCATATGTTTGTTTTTAACTTTTCTTGGTTTTGCCAAATTGTTTTTTTAAGTAGTTGGATATCCTTTTAATTCGTATGAATTGCTTCTTTCAAAAGATATATGTAGCATATGGTGTACTCTGTTATATTGCAACACTGTTAAACACTGTCCTGATCACAGAGTTGGCATGTATCAAACTGCAGTTTTCAGAATACTTAGTTTGCAGAATAAAGTAAAGTGCTTTTTTTTTTTAAAAATATGGATTTCCCATTTTATGTCACTGATGATTACTTTTTAATTATTTCCACCTTATAATGCTAGGTTGCCTATATCACTTACTAGTATTCAGCTTGTACTGTATTGTATTTATCTTTTTATGCAGTCACTCTGTTATCAGCTGATATAAAGGACCTCTAAGAGGCCAGAAACGTTTCTCCTGCCTACACAAATCCCACGTAGTAATGGTTGATAATGAAATAAAAATCCATTTGGAAGAATGAACAGAAACTATGTAATACCAGACTTCAAACCAGCAATTTCTGATAATAAGGAGTGTGTTTCAATCTAAATGTCCAAAAGGGACCTGGTTAAATAATGGTATATAGCACATGAGTGTTAGCGTGTGTTAGCTAACGCTGTGTGTTAGCCTGATAGTATACGTGCTAATATGGAACAGTCTCCAAAAGAGGAGACTACATAGTGTGTTTCTGCTTACTTATTTATTTTAAAGAGAATGATGGAAAAGATGTGTGTAGACATATGTTTTGCATGCACAGACCATTCCTGAAAGGATATATAAGAAAATGTTAATGGCAGTTAGTTGCCAGAAACTAGTATGTGAGTCTACGATGGGAAAGTCTTTCTTTTCATTGTATTTGAATTTTTACAATGTAACTTGATTTTTAATAAGTAAAATTAAAATTTGAAACCTGAAAGGAATTTATATTTCCAAAAAATATTTTGGGAAATGTAACATTTCCTACAATGCACGGTAAGAACTGATGATTGGGTTTTTTAATACATTTTTTGAAAAGTGGCAAGGATGCAAAGATAGCAGATATGTGATGGATGTGCCACCATTGCCTCTTCTTTTACCCACCTGCAGAAATCAATAATTAATCATGGCAGGCTCTCCTAATGAGTGAGACTTGACCACAGTACTCAAGGCTGTCATTACCACTTAACAAACTTACTATATTATTAGTACATCCCGTCCTATAGAAAAAAGAGCCCTCATGCTCTTTCCCTGCTGCCAGTCGCCAGGAGGCTGAGGATTAGGTGGACTCAGTTTAGCTTCACCCGAAACCCACCGCCAAGGCCGAGAAAAGCATTGCTGCTGGAAGTATAATGGACATTAATACTGCTTTACAAGAGGTGCTGAAGACCGCCCTCACCCATACTGGCCTAAGCATGTGGAATTTACAAAACTGCCAAAACCTTAGACAAGCACCAAACCCATCTTTTTGTGTTTGCATCCAACTGTGATGAGCCTATGTATGTCAAGTTGATGGAGGCCCCTTATGCCGAAAACTAAATCAGCCTAACTAAGACTGATGACAGAAAGAAGCTAGGGGAATGGGTGGGCCTCTATAAAATTGACAGAGAAGGAAAACCCCATAAGTGGTTGGTTGCAGTTGTGTAGTGGTTAAAGGCTATGGCAAAGAGTCTTGGGCCAGGATGTCATTGACGAATACTTCAAATATAAGAAATGAACAAATAAAAAACTTGGTTCTTGTTCCAAAAAAAGAAAAAAGAAAAAGAGCCCTCACTTGGAATAAAGGATCTAGATTTAAATCCTCGCTTCTCTATTATCTAGCTTTGTAATCACTAACAAGTTGCTTTTTGTTTATTCATAAGATGTTTGTTAAGGTCCTGCTATATGTACCAGCACAGCCTTCTGCTAGTTGTTGAGAATACAGTTTGAATAAGTCAGCCATGGCCTTGGCCCTCATGGAACTTTTAGTTTTAACTTCTCAGAGCTTCAGCTTCCCTATCTGTAAAAAGCAAGAATTGAGCCTTTTATGTGGCTGATTATGATGAGTAGTCTAACTTATAATATAGCTCTTTATCTGTTTTCAACTGGTTGAGGGGAAGAAAGCTTCCAGTGTGGCAAGGAGTCCTTTTGAAAGAAAGCTTCCAGAGGCAAAGAATCCTTTTGAAGTCACCAGTCCCCCGAGTTCACTACATGGAAGAGCTTTTATGTTACCACAAAGTCAGGCTCCTGAGGGTAGCCCATAGACAGCTCTTTCACGGCAGGGCAAGTGGCAGAGGAGTTTTAACCTGATGCGAGTACAAAAGCAAATTTGGTCCAGCTTTTGAGCCCACTTAAGTTGGAAGAGCAAAAAAACTGAGGTAGGTTCAGCCTGTGAACAGTGTTTTTTCAACTATTGGAATGTGAAGTTAGATTCCCCACCCCCCCAAACTGGGTATGCTGTGTTTTGTGATCTTTAGATAGTCTTGTACTTGTCCTTTTTTGTTCTTTAGTTTCTGTGAGTAAAGTAGAAGATGATCAGTTTCTGAATTTCTGAATTGAAGATTATAATAGCAACTAACAAGATTGTTCTAAGTATCAACTTATGGTATTCCTACCATGTCTAAACTATTATCAATATGTGAATATTGAAATAATGCAGGGTCATTCAAAAATAAAAGTTAAAGTAGTCTGTGGTACTGTAATTTGTACATGTGTCTAGTGTGGAAAATGGACTCACATGACATACATGTGATAGAACAGAAATTTCATGCAGTCTTAAACTCAGTAGCATTTAGTGAACCAGGGAGGTGATAGCCAACTGTATGCTGTATTAATCCAGTTAGAGTATTATGTTCAACTCTGTGCACTACATTTTAAGAGAGATGGTAAGCCAAGGTGTAACCAGAACAGTAAAAGTTTTGAAAACCATGGCATATGTGGTAAGGGAAGGAACAAAAATAATCTGAAAAAGAGAAAACAGTCATAAGCCCCTTAAGTTCATTTCAGATCTTTAGAGGGTTATCATATAAAAGAAAGATTGAGTCTAGTTCATAAGACTACCAAAAGGCAGAACTAGGATTAGCGGGCGTAAGTTACAGGGAGAAACATATTTGCTTCAGTGTAAGCAAGCAATTCTAACAAAGTTGCCCACAAATGGAACAGACTGACTTGTCAGATAAACTCTCTATCTCTTTAGATGCCTAAGCAGAAGCCAGATGACCATATATCATGGATTCAATAGAGATAATTCTTGTAAAAAAATAGAATATTACAACTCTAAGCTTATATATTTTAGGTTTCTAGTATATCCACATATATAACATTTATCTTAATGTAATATTTTATAATATAGCTTCTATGTTATATTTTAATATATTTCTTTATTTGTATTATAAGAATATGCCGTAGCTGATGCAATTGTGATCTGGCCTCTTCACAACATGATAGGGAAGAGAGAATGCGGGTTTTGTTGCTAGATAAACCTGAGTTGGAAGCTTTATCACTTAATAGCTCTGTGACCTTAAGCAAGTTATTAAACCTCTCTGAGCTTTATTCTCTTCTATAGAAGGGGAATACTAATACCTGATATGCAGGGCTTTATGAGGACTAAATGAAAAACATGCATCCTATTATGAAGACCTACTATAATGCCTGGTACATAGTAGATGCCCAACAAAAATTAGTGCCCCTTGTCTCCTCATGACATAAACATAATTGATTTAACCAAGAAATATCTTTGTACTTCAAGGTAAAGAGCAAACTGAGTAAATCATGCCCATTATTGCTATAAGTAAAACAATAGGCAATCTAGCAGACTTCTTGTAAGAAATCTATTTTGTAAGGGTTACTGTAAAGAAAAAGACACATTAATTATAATAGAAAGTTTTACTTTAAATTGGAAAATGTTAGAATGCTACATGTGTGGAAAATCTAAATATTAAGGATATACTTTTAACTCCTGGAAGTATACAAAGTAGTGTAACTCCTGGAAGTATACAAAGTAGTGTAGAATAGTAGGTAACACTGCCTTTGCCTTACCAGTAGGTGGCAGAAATGACAACTACATTTATTTGTTTCTTAAAGGGTTAGGTTTTAAAATTAAACTGATGTTCCTCAAATACTTATATTGATGTTATTTTTCTGTGTTATATGATTTAATGTATAGTTTAAAATGTTGATTAATTTTGCTTTCGTTTTTCAGTGCTAATGAAGGCACGGGACATTTTAAGGTATTTTATTTTTATTTACTTCACAGGAGGACCCTGTAGTCCACAATTACAGAGTCAGATTAGCAATCATGTGGAGAATGTTTTCGATTACAATACAGTTTTGTAAATAAAAGTTGTAGAAATGTGAAGTACATTTAGTAATGCTCTCATAATAAGTTTATGAGAAAAGAGTTATTAAGTAGGGATTTGTTATTAATTCAGGACAGTGGTCTAAGTAAACAAGTGAGAAATTTTAAGAACTCTAAAACCAAATACTGTGATAATTTGGTGACTTTAAAAAATATTTCAAAGTGGGCGCCTTGGTGGCTCAGTTGTTAAGCATCTGCCTTCTGTTCAGATCATGATCCCAGGATCCTGGGATCAAGCCCTGCATTGGGGTCCCTGGTCAGCTGGAAGCCTACTTCTCCCTCTCCCAGTCCCCCTGCTTGTGTTCCTTTTCTCACTGTGTCTCTCTCTGTCAAATAAATAAATGAAATATTAAAAAAATATTTCAAAGCATTTTTTGCATAGTTGGCAGAGTTAAATATGAGCTTAAATTTTTACTTGCATGTAACATTTTGGGCTCAAGGTAAACCTGCCCAAACTTGTTGCTTCAATCATTTACTAAAATTTTAGAGGTAAGAATGAAGTCCTTTGTTAATGTACCTAAGTTCAGAGTTTGTCTTAAAGCCTCTATTATCACAGGCCCCATTATACCCAGTGTTGCTCCTATACTACGAGTCGTTCGGGAAGAGGTAACGTTTCCTTTTTTTTTTTTTTTTTTTTTTTTTTTTTAAGGTAACTTTTTGAAAAGGGCTAAATCAGGCCTTACAGTTACTTGGGTCTGTAAATATATAGGAAATAGCTGACTTTGATCTGTATAGATTTTTTGACACTTTTTCAAAGTCTGTACTAATATTTGGGTGAATTATACCTGGTTGGGTATACTGTTTTATGAATACAATATTGGCTTAGAGATGTGGATTAAAATGTAGGAATAGATGGGTACTTCTGTGGATGAAGTATATTATAGACGTTTCCCAGAGATCAGTGGGATGGAGGGAATGCAGTGTTAAGTTTGGTAACTTTGAATTTATTCTAAGTTGTCAAATATCAGATTTATGGTGATAAGGGAGTTCTTTCCCTAGTAGTATGGTGGGTGGGAAAATAGCATATAAATTTCTCGTATGGGACAAGTACAGTGTCATATGATCCTAGAGTTTGCCAAAGATGTTTGTCAAATGACCTGTAGTAGCCACACAGACCAACAGAGTATAAAAACGTCGTGAAGAAAGAACAGACATTAATTTGAAATATTAACCTGTTGCTTCCACAAAAGCACATATGGACCTAGAATATTTATGTAGTTCTAATAGTCACACATTAGAAAAATATGACAATACCACCTGTGAAGTATTCTTGCCAAAACAAATGTGCGGCTGATCATACTCCCTAGATTTAATTACTAATTTACAAGAAATCCAGGGGACAAAGGAACATGTTAAATGACACCGTAGGAATATAATAAGCCAAATCTAGACAGTGGGAAGCTACAGCACAAACAGTTTTTTTTTTGGAATAAAAGGGAGAGGTGAAGAGAAAACATAAGTAGAACATATTAAAAGAGACTCAAGGGACATAACTCACTACAGTGTATGGTGTTTATTTGGATTCAAGTTGAAAAATAAACATTTATGAGAGAATAACCCCAAATTGGAAACAACCCAAATATCCATCAATTGGTAAATGGATGAACACAGTATGATATTGCCACACAGTGGAGTATTATTTGGCAATAAAAAGGAGTGGAGTACGCTAAATGCTACAAAATGGATGAATTTTGAAAATATTATGTTAAGTGAAAGAAACCAGGTGCCAAGAGACCACATAATGCATGATTCCATTTATGTGAAATGTCTAGAGCGGGGAAATTCACAGAAGCAGTAAATACTATAGATGATGGTTGCCAGCGTCTTTGGGGAGAGGGGGAATTGGGAGTGATTGCTCTTTGGTGTGGAGTTTCTTTTTGGGTGATGAAGATGTTCTGAAATTAGGTAGTGGTGATGAGTTGTACAAGCCTGCTTAAATAAACTAAAGCCATTGAATTGTATACTTTAAAATGATGAATTTAATGATACATGACTTCTATCCCAGTAAAGCTATTAAATTTTTAAAAAGTAACTAAACCGAGATGCAGTGGGAACTTTTTTTTTTTTTTTTTTAAAGATTTTATTTATTGGGGCACCTGGGTGGCTCAGTAGGTTAAAGCCTCTGCCTTCGGCTCAGGTCATGATCCCAGGGTCCTGGGATCGAGTCCCGCATCGGGCTCTCTGCTCAGCAGGGAGCCTGCTTCCCTCCCCTCTTTCTCTCTGCCTGCCTCTCTGCCTACCTGTGATCTCTGTCTGTCAAATAAATAAATAAAATCTTTAAAAAAAAAAAGAGCTATAACTAGAATTGTTAAAATGACAGAATAAAAAGAAAAACAGTAATATTGCCAATCTATTAACTAAGAAAGTTTAAGACTTTCAGAAAAGTAAAAATCATCACAAAATGCAGAATTAATAGAACCATTTGTTTCTGAAAGAGGTTCGTCTCTCACAGATATAAGGCCTTCAAATTAATAGCTGTATCATCCATTAAAACTGAAAACTTCAGGGGCGCCTGGTTAAAGCCTCTGCCTTCGGCTCAGGTCACGATCCCAGGGTCCTGGGATCGAGCCCCACATCGGGCTCTCTGCTCAGCGGGGAGCCTGCTTCCTCCTCTCTCTCTCTCTGCCTGTCTCTCTGCCTGCTTGTGATCTCTGTCTGTCAAATAAATAAATAAAAATCTTTAAAAAAAAAATGAAAACTTCATGTCTCAAAACTATGGGAGAATAGTATAATCAAACTCCTATATGCCTATCACCTAGCTTTATCAACTCAAGAACAAACTTGTTTTAAATATACCACACCCATTTCCCACTGCAACTACTTCCTAGCGGTCATTCCCCAGATTTGTTTTGGTGCAAACCCCAGACATATTTCATTTGTAAACACTTTAGTATATAGCCCTAGAAGATAAAAGATATTTTTAAAAAACATGATACCATTATCATACTTTGAAATTCCTTGATATCAGAAAATATCTAGTAAATCTTCAAATTTCACGAATTGCCTCTATTTTCTTACCCAGCAGAAAATGATTTCATTGTTTTTAGGGCTGTCATTAAAGAAAGAAAAATAAAACAAAGTTTTTGTGGAAAAAATAAAATGGAGGGAGAAAGAATCCTAAGCAGGCCCCTCATGAGCTGGATCTCATGACCCTGAGATCATGATCTGAGCCACAATCAAGGGTTAAGTGCTTAAATGACTGAGCTACCCAGTCACCCCATTAATTGTGAAAAATTTTAAACCTAGTGAAAAGTAGAACCTCCCTGTGTCCCATCACCCAGCTCTCCCAATTAACTAATGGCCAATTTTATTTCTTCTATACCTCTGTCCATTTCCCTTCTAGTATTTTTCTGAAATCCCCAGCATTTGCCACTCCATTTGTAAATATTGCAGTATTCTTAAAAGACAAGTCTCTTTTTTTATGACAAAGTGTCATAACCAAAAAAAAAAAAAAAGTTACTTAAGTGTCAGTAGATAATAAAGTGGCAGAGCTATTCTAGATTAAAGGAGATTACAGAAACATGACAACAAAATGCAGTGTGTGAGCCTTCAGGACATAAGAACAATTTTTAAAGGATATTACTAGGGCAATTTATAAAGGAATTTGGACTTTTTGGATGATTGTGTTGTATTAATGTTAAATTGCCTGAATAGTCCTTATACTTCCTGTTAATTATATTGTAGTTATATAGGAGAATCCCTTTATTCTGAAAAGATAATTGCGAATATGTATGGGGTAAAATACCGGTCTTCAAATAATTCTCATGTGGTCCAACAAAACATTAACATGCACTTATACATACATACATATAAATTAAAAGAGATAAAATGAATATAGCAATATACTAACAGTTTGCAAACTAGGTGAAAGCTATCTGGGTTTTCCTGGTGCTCTTACAATGTTGTAAGTTAGTCATTTTTCAAAAGGTTGGGGATGGTGAATGAAAAAGTTTTAATGATTTCTTACTGTCCAATATCTACCCAGTGTTCAGAATTTTAAATTGTCTCAATCACAGTGGGTGTTTTCTCTCTCTTTTTTCTCTAACACTTTAAATCAGGATCCAGGTAAAGTTCACATATTGTGATTGGTTGATAAGTCTTCAAATCTATAGGTTTTCCATTTCTTTTTTCTTTTCTTTTTTTTTTTTTTAAAGATTTTATTTATTTATTTGAGAGAGAGAGACAGTGAGAGAGAGCTTGAGCGAGGAGAAGGTCAGAGGGAGAAGCAGACTCCCCATGCAGCTGGGAGCCCGATGCGGGACTCGATTCCGGGACTCCAGGATCATGACCTGAGCCGAAGGCAGTCGTCCAACCAACTGAGCCACCCAGGCGTCCCCATTTCTTTTTTCTTTTAATTCATTGTTGAAATTGAGTCTTTTTGCTACAGTTTTCTACAAATTGGGTTTGGTTTTTTTGTTTGTTTGTTTGTTTGTTTTTCAGATTGGGTTTTGATGTTGCATTGCCCCAGTATAATTTAGCATGCATTTCTGTCTTCTGTATTTCCCATAAACTAACTGGTAGTTAAGTCTGAGTGTTGATCAGAAAGGTTTGATTTCAGGGGAGCAAGGCTACTTCATAGTTGGTGGTGTTTCTTTCCATCTAGAGTCACAGAATATCTGGTTGTCTGGGCCT
Source organism: Mustela nigripes (assembly GCF_022355385.1). Classification (NCBI taxonomy): domain Eukaryota; kingdom Metazoa; phylum Chordata; class Mammalia; order Carnivora; family Mustelidae; genus Mustela; species Mustela nigripes. Next base: position 166,768,377 of record NC_081560.1, on the reverse strand, counting down.
CTTTATAATGTTAGCAGCCATTGGTGCTCAATGACTAAGCCCATTAACTAAATAGGGTTTGGAAAATGATGCTATCATTCCTTCTTTTTTTTTTTTTTAAGATTTTTAAAATATATATATATATTTTTAAGATTTTATTTACTTATTTGACAGAGAGAGACACAGTGAGAACACAAGCGGGGGTAGTGGGAGAGGGAGAAACAAGCTTCCTACGGAGCAGGGAGCCCGATGTGAGGCTTGATCCCAGGACCCTGGGATCATGACCTGAGCTAAAGGCAGATGCTTAATGACTGAGCCACCCAGGCCCCCCAGATTTTATTTTTAACTAATCTCTACACCCAATGTGGGGCTTGAATTTACAACCCCAAAATCAAGGATCCCATGTTCCACCAACAGAGCCAGCCAGGCGCCCCTATCATTCTTTCTTTTATTAGTTGAAATACTTCTATAAAGAGAAACTTCCCTTTGTCTGTTTGGTTAGCCAGTGGTATAGTTTATATAGGAAAAGCAGGATAGATGCTTGATTCTTTCCCTTTACTTACCAAGTCCAAAGTAGTGAGTTGGTTCATTAGCATACTGCAATCATGACCACAAATAGGTTTTGTTGTTTTTGCTTTTACTTTAATATGAACTCATGAATTTAAAGATATTTGTGATTTAAACCCATTTCATTAAGCCTTTCATCGACTCCCTGCTCAGTGGGGAGCCTGCTTCTCCCTCTCCTGGCTCCTGTTCTCTGCTATCTCTGTCTCTCTCACTCTCAAAAAGACTTTAAAAATCTTTAAAAAAATTTTTACTTCTAAAAAAAATAAATAAGCCCGTTTCAGTTTTTTCCTTTATTTTTTTTTAAAATATTTTATTTATTTATTTGACAGAGAGAGATTACATGTAGGCAGAGAGGCAGGCAGAGAGAGAGAGGAGGAAGCAGGCTCCCTGCTGAGCAGAGAGCCTGATGTGGGAATCGATCCCAGGACTCTGGGATCATGACCTGAGCTGAAGGCAGTGGCTTAACCCACTGAGCCACCCAGGCGCCCCAGTTTTTTCCTTTATTGATGTTCAAATTGTCTTTCTTCGATATCATAGTCTGTAATATTTTCTTGCTATCTGATATGACGAGGTGTTCCATGCTCAACTTGTACCTCTGTTGACCCCCAGACATGGAATTAGTCCTTTCTTCAAGGTGTCCTGGTTCCTTTTGGTGGTTTTTAAAAATCAAAGTCTGGCTACCAAGGGTTCATCCAGCTACTGGGTTCTTAACTGTTTCTAGGCCTTTTCAGTTGACAGAGATGGAATTTTTTCAAAGTAAAATATAATTATGAGTTGATACCTTCTTTTTAAAATCTCTTTTTAGAAGTATGCATTATCTAAAGCAAGAAAATAACCAGATGTCTTTTAAATCTCCCTACAGATCCTAAACTATCTTACTCAACTTTATCAACTTGACCTTTTGTGCTATAGATGGCAGGGAAGACTGCTGTCAGTTAATTTCAAAGAAGTATAATTCTGTGGATTTTTTTTTCTTATTTATTTGCAGATGGTAGGAGGCTGTTAGGTGTATCAGAAAAAAATGAGTTGACTATGTAGGTAAGAACTGGTTTTAGAGCCTTTTTTTTTTTTTAAGATTTTATTTATTTATTTGACAGAGATCACAAGTAGGCAGAGAGGCAGGAGAAAGAGAGGAAGGGAAGCAGGCTCCCCACCAAGCCGAAGGTGGAGGTCAATCCCAGCACCCCGGGACCATGACCCAAGCCAAAGGCAGAGGCCTTAACCCACTGAGCCACAAAGGCGCCCCTGGTTTTAGAGCTTTAAATGAAAAACAAAACAAAAGACAAATTATTTTCTTAAAAACTGGATGTGAATTATATGGGGGGAAAATCCAGTTACCTTCTGAACCTGGGGCATGAGGACTAAGGTTAGCCACCCTAGCTTTGAAAGCCCCGACCAGTTTTTTTTTCCAGGTATTGGCACATGTCATACTTCTGTTCTGGATTATCTAAACAGTACAGTATTTATAACTTTAGCTAAGATGGATTAATTTTAACGAACACCTGGGGTAAGGTGCTCACCAGGAATTTAGAAATAAGGGAAAATGGACTGTCCTCTGCTGGTATACCAGAGGTAAGCCCAGGAAATTAACCTTCAGAAATGCACTGGTTGCCAGACAGACGTAGTTAGATAATTCAGTAGCGGCTTCCTAAGGAACTTGATGGGATTCTCATATTGCCACCTACAATGAGGTATTTTCTTGGGGACTGCACCGGTGGGATGGCTCTTCCTCCTCCTCAGTGAGACTGCCTTAGCTTTGTGAGATGATTCCTGTACCTCCATTAAAAGTACATGAAACTTGGCCATTTTTGTCTAGTTTATATCAATATCCCATGGTGATTATTAAGCCCTCTATAAGAGTCCAATTCTTTTACATTAAGAGTAAAATGGTCACAGTATGCAGGTAGTAACTACATGTCAGGAATTAATAGGTATCTGCATCCATTAACTCACTTTCCTCTTGATAAATATAAGAGATGTAATAGATGCTATTATCTCTTTTACAAATGGGGACAGAAAGGTTCTGCAGCTTGCATACAGACTTATAGCTAGAAAATGGCAGAACCCCAAGACCTATAGCCAAGCAGTCTGTTTCTGGAATGTCTGGACTAAACACTCAGGCTATCTGCTACATACACTATGATAAGAAGGGATAGCTTTATTGTTTATTTGTTTGTTTGTTTGTTTGTTTTTGAGATAGCTTTATTGTAAGGAAAGATCTTCAGAAACCAAACTACCGGTAGGAAAGCTGAGCGCTGTTATATGGAGCAAGTGTTTGCCTGACCTGTCTAGGTCCTCTGGTAGTCATTCTGGGCTCCATCTCTTTCAGTTTTGAAAAACACTGCTCATGTTTTCCTAAAAGGTAGCCTTTTAGTTCTGATTACTTCAGCTTTTTGTTTGTATTAGATAGTAGGCTCCTTAAAAATTGCCTCAGAGACAGAAGTAGCTGGCTAAGCATTAGTTTCTGTTCTAAAACCCCGAGGCCTCTCTACCTATCACGTTAGACCATTGAATTAGACTCCAGCCACATATTAATCTTTTTATTTTCCACTTAAAAAAAGAAAACCCTTGGGGCGCCTGGGTGGCTCAGTGGGTTAAAGCCTCTGCTTTCGGCTCAGGTCATGATCCCAGGGTTCTGGGATCGAGCCCCACATCGGGCTCTCTGCTCAGCAGGGAGCCTGCTTCCTCCTCTCTCTCTGTCTGCCTCTCTGCCTACTTGTGATCTCTGTCTGTCAAATAAATAAATAAATCTTTAAAAAAAAAAAAAGAAAGAAAACCCTTTACTAAAAAAAAGAAAACCCTTTATTATGGAAAATTTCGTACTTATACAAAACTAGACAGAATAGTAAAATGAATGCCCATGTATACAACTCTGCTTCAGTAATTATAAACTGATAGCCAATCTCATTTCATCTCTATCTTCACCACTTCTCATGCTTTTAAAGCAAATCCCAGACTCTGTATCATTTTTGTCAGTAAATAGATTTATTTCTAAAAGATACGGACTTTTTACAAATATAATAATGATACTCCAATTTTAAAAATGAACTTAATCAAATTCCTTAATCAAATATGCACATACTACTTAAATTTCCAAGATTATCTCGTGAAAACTGTTCTATAGATTTGTTTGTTTTTTTGTTTTTTTTTTTTAAGATTTTATTTATTTGACGGACAGAGATCACAAGTAGGCAGACAGGCAGGCAGTGAGAGAGGAGGAAGCAGGCTCCCTGCTAAGCCTCAATGTGGGGTTTAACTCCAGGACCCAGGGATCATGACCTGAGCTGAAGGCAGAGGCTTAACCCACTGAGCCACCAGGCGCCCCTATAGATTTGTTTAAATCAGGACCCACGTAAGATGCATACATTGTAATTGGTTGGCATATCTCTTAGTTATATTCCTTGTATCTTTTTTAGTCTAGAAGTTCGTCCTCCTTTTTTTTTTTCTTTGAAGTTTTTTTTGTTGAAGAAACTAGATTGTTTCAGACATAATTTAGTCTTAGGTATTCTTTCTCTGTCACTAAATTTTATTCTAAGTTTTATTTTTGATGAGGTATTAAAATAAACCAGTAAGCCTTTCTATTAAAAAGTATTTACTTTTCAGAGAGGGGAAGCTAAGCAAAAATTCTTTTTTTCTTTGATAGGTAAATTAGCTCAAATTTCATAGTAGTTTTTCTCATAAATCTGTTAAACATCTTTGCTATAAAATTTGTTTTATTATTTATATGTTTTATGCATATTTATTCTGAAAATATTTATTTATGTTTATTTATGTAGCCCTTGGAGAAGAAGTTTGTCCGAGTTTCAGGAGAAGCAACTATTGGGCATGTAGAAAAATTCCTCAGAAGAAAAATGGGTCTTGATCCAGCTTGTCAGGTAGAGTACATGTGTGTGAAAGGACAGATAAAGTTGTGAGATCACCTTTAGCATATTGAAGAAAGAGCTGTCTCTTGGATTTCATGCCAAGGCTTTTGTTTTAGGATATGTAGATATTGTAAATGTTCATTAAATATTGGTACAGTGATTCTAGCTCCTGTTGAATCACATTTGACTGTCTGCTTCTCGCTGCTACTGATAACCACCTGTAAGTGTCAGAGAAAAGCTGAAGATAGGAGCCTCAGTTCCCCTCTTTGGTACTTGCATAACAGATTATCTGTTAGTCATCCACTTCTCTTTAGAAGACATCTTTTTTTTTTTTAAACATTTTATTTATTTATTTATTTTTTAAAGATTTTATTCATTTATTTGACAGACCGAGATCACAAGCAGGCAGAGAGGCAGGCAGACAGAGGAGGAAGCAGGGTCCCCGCTAAGCAGAGAGCCCAATGTGGGGCTCGATCCCAGGACCCTAGGATCATGACCTGAGCTGAAAGCAGAGGCTTTAACCCACTGAGCCACCCAGGTGCCCCAGATTTTATTTATTTATTTGACAGACAGAGATCACAAGTAGGCAGAGGGGCAGGCAGAGAGAGGGGGAGGAAGCAGGCTCCCTGCTGAGCAGAGAGCCTGATGCTGGGCTCAATCCGAGGACCCTGGGATCATGACCCCAGCCCAAGGCAGAGGGCCAATCCACTGAGCCGCCCAGGTGCCCCATCTTTAGAGGACATCTTTACATCAAACTGGCTCCAAGACACCTAGAAAAGTGAAATAGCTGTCTAATATGAGCCCTATTTGGTTTTTGAGCAATGGAAAATAAGCTCCGCACCCACCCAAAAAGAAAAAAAAAAGAAAGAAAAGAAAATAACCTCCCATTCTGGCTATGTAATTTGTTCTTGTTATAAGGTGGGAACTCAAACCTCATGTATTGTTGAACATAACATAGAATGAGGGCCAATAACAATGCACATAGTTTTCCCTATTTTTTTTTTTTTTTTAAGATTTTATTTATTTATTTGTCAGAGGGAGAGAGCAAGCACAAGGAGGCAAAGGGAGAAGCAGGTTCCCCGACGAGCAAGGAGCCCGACTCGGGACTCGATCCCAGGATGCCGGGCTCATGACCTGAGCCGATGGCAGCCGCTTAACCAACTGAGCCACCCAGGTGTCCCTGGTTTTCCTTTTATTTATTTATTTTTAAAAAAATTTTATTTCTTTATTTGACAGAAAGAGATCACAAGTAGACAGAGAGGCAGACAGAGAAAGGTGGGGAAGCAGGCTCTGGCTGAGCAGAGAGCCTGATGCGGGGCTCGATCCCAGGATACTGAGATCATGACCTGAGCTGAAGGCAGAGGCTTAACCCATTGAGCCACCCAGGCACTCCCCTTTTTTATTACTTAAATTTTAAAGGGGTTTTTCTTAGTATCCATTATGTGTAAAATTTCATAAAATAATTTTTATTTAAAACCCCTATTTGCTGTTAATTCACCTAACATATTTTAAAATTGGCTGAAATTTTGATAGTGTTTTTAGTACTGGTATTTGTAGGTACGAAATAAATGTCTAATCCAGAGAAATATGACTTCTCTTACTGAGTTTGACATAATGCTGACAGTATCTCCTGGCAACTAAAAACTGGAATGACCTATCTGTGACTTTGTAGCCGTAACTTGCTTGATTATTCCTCATCTTTTAGACAGAGATAGGTAGCTGCTTAGAGACAGTGAGTGATCCCATAATAGTCTATTATTTCTAAAAACAGAAGTCAGAAGACTTGCACCTGATTATATAGAATATCTAAGAAGAACCACTCAAGAGGGCTTTATTAGGATATAGATGATTTCTTCTATGGCTAGATACTGATCGGTACACAATTAGCATTTAGAAAAGTTTTACATTGGTGTTTTAAGAAATGCAGTTGCAGGACACCTGAGTGACTTAGTTAAGTGTCTGACTCTGATTTTGTCTCAGGTCACAATCTCAGGCTGTGGGATGAGCTCAGTGTTGGGCATGGAGCCTGCTCTGTGGGCTCATTGCTGGGCTCTGTGCTGGGCGTGGAGCCTGCTTAAGATTCTCCTTTGAGGAGCTCAATTGGTTAAGCATATGCCTTCAGCTCAGATCATGATCCCAGGGTCCTGGGATTGAGTTGTGCCCTGGGCTCCCTGCTCAGCAGGGAGCTACTTCTCCCTCTACCTGCCACTCCCCCTGCTTGTGCTCTCCCTCTATCTGTCAAATTAAAAAAATGAATAAGTAAAATACTTTAAAAAGAAAAAAAAAATTCTCTCTCCCTCTCCTGCCCCTCCCCTTCACCCCCTCTAAATTGCCAAATTGGTTTTACTATGTAAAAATGTGGGGTTTTTTTTCCATGTCATATAATTCAAGGCTTTTAGCATTTTGAGATAAAATTATATGAAATCTGTTTCAACATTTAATTTTTTCTGTCAGTTCTTGGCTCTCTAGGTAAATATTTCTTTCCTATTCAGGTAATCTATTAGCTGATAACATTCATAATTTACTGTTTCACCAAAATGTTGAAATAATGGAACAGAGAATTATCAGATATGCAGATATTGTGAATAAAGTCATTTAGACCTTCCAAATCCAAGAGAGAATAAACAAGAGTTGAACTTCTAATATGAGCAGAACATTGAACTAGTTAGCCGTTAATCAAAATAAAATGCTCGGCCAACCCAGTCACTTGAGCCTGCTGTGCTGACCTTCTTTATTATTCCCAAGTAGGAAATGTGTGCTTTGTTTACAGATATGTGACATTCACTTATGGTTATTCACCAGTGGGTATGGATGGGACTATAGAACTGTTAAATGCTAAACTACCTTTAAAGTTATTTGTGGCACATCAGAATTAAAAAGGAAGATAATTCTGAAAAATAATAAAATACAGATCATGTATTCTTAAGAGATTTAAGTTAGTTCAAAATTACAAATCCGTTATTGTCTGAATAGATTGCATCACTTAGAGATCTCAGTGCCTCTGGATTAACTGTGGTTGAGGTAGTGGTATTTTGAACTCCGTTATGTCTTTTTTTTTTTAAAGATTTTTTTATCTACTTGACAGGGAGAGACACAGCTAGAGAGGGAACACAAGCAGGGAGAGTGGGAGAGGGAGAAGCAGGCTTCCCGCTGAGCAGGAGAGCCCAGTGCAGGGCTCGATCCCAAGACCCTGAGACCATGACCTGAGCCAAAGGCAGAGGCTTAACCCACTGAGCCATCCAGGCGCCCTTATTTTTATTTTGTTTTATAATTATTCTTGTGTTCCTTTGTATATTGTTTGGTCTTAGATCTTACTTTGCTTTTATGAAATGAGACTTAGAGAATAAACATCATTATTGATCACTAAAAATTCTTTATATAAAGGAAGTGATACTAGATTTTGTTTTTAATCCTGCCATAATTAATTATATCTTAAAAGATAGGTTATTATTATTATTACTTATTTACTATATGACTTTAACCTTGCTATTAAATTGTTTCCAAATCAATTTTTGAACAGACTGTAATGTATCATATGGTGTATCCCTGCCATTTACTTATTACCTATTGATATTAAATTGAGCATCAATGTACTTGGCCATAAGAGTACAAAGATGAGACAGAAAATTGATGCCACCTAGGGGTTCGGTTGTGTGGGAAAGATGTACAGTACAACAACTGAAAGACAGTAGGATATGGTGAGTGCAACAAGAGCACAAGAGTGAACGATTTAACTCTGGAGGAGTCAAAGAATGGACTTGAAGGGTACATAGGAATTTACTAGACAACGAAAAAAGAACTTTCTATAAAAGAAAAGGACAAGTGTGGTACTAGCTTATTCAGTGAAAAATCCTATTCTGAAACCTGTAGTGTGATCTTGCTTATAAAAACAAAACAAAAAACAAACGAACAAAAAACAGGTTTTAAAAATAAATAAATAAAAAGATACAGGTTTTTCTTGCCTTAAGACTACCCTCACATTCTGATTTCTGCTCTGAGATTCAGAAATATTATAGTTATCCTTTCTGAGAGTTGATATGCCTGGGGGTAGAAAGATTGTACAGGAAAAGAGTTAATAAAGCCAGCTTGAAGCTGCTGTCTATAGAAGGACCTGCTTACACATTAGCCCTTGCCTGGCATCTAGGAACTTGGCCTGCAAAAAGTTCACTACAATAACAGGGAAAGTGCCCTAACTGATAAGGGTGTTACTCTGTGCCTAGACTGTATAAACAGTGGTCTGTGATGAATACCAGCTTTCCTTTGGGGAGTCTGGTTGCTAGAAAGAGAATGCCAACATGAACAGCTCTCAGTAAAAATCTATACTCCAAGCTTCAAATGGGCTTCCCTGGGTAGAAACGTTGTACAAGTTGCTTGCATTTCTAGTGCTGGAGGAGTGCTGTGGGTGTATCTTTTCCTAAACTGAGGTGACAGTAGGGTGTGCATAGCAAGCCTGTGCATGAATGTGCCCAGACTCCACCTACATCATTCACCCTTACTGATCTGGCCATGTACCCTTGCTGTGTTTCATGAGTCCATCTAGCAGATTACCAAAAATGTGGATCATGTTTGTGGGTACTTCAGAGATCCAACTGTTTGAGAGTGGTAATTTATGAAATATTTACAGTCAGGTGACTTTTAAAAATCAGTATGTAAAAAAAAAAAAATCAGGGGCGCCTGGGTGGCTCAGTGGGTTAAGCCGCTGCCTTCGGCTTGGGTCATGATCTCGGGGTCCTAGGATTGAGTCCCACATTGGGCTCTCTGCTCGGCAGGGAGCCTGCTTCCTCCTCTCTCTCTCTCTGCCTGCCTCTCTGCCTACTTGTGATCTCTCTGTGTCAAATAAATAAATAAAATCTTTAAAAAAAAATCAGTATGTAAAATTGGAATCAATTTAAATGTTTATCTAGGGAATGGGTACATAAAATATGATATATTCATACAGTGTAACACTATGTGGCTATTTTTTAATTTTATTTTATTTATTTATTTGAGAGAGAAAGAGAGCACAAGCCAGGAGGAGAGGCAGAGGGAGAAGCAGACTCCCCACTGAGCAGGCAGCCCAACACAGGACTCGATCCCAGAACCCTGGGATCATGACTTGAGCCAAAGGCAGGTGCTTAACCAACTGAGCCACCCAGGTGCCCCCACTGTGTAGGTATTAAAGAGAGAGCTAACTGTGTACTTCAGAGATATCCATGGCATATGAAGGGTTTTTGTTTTGTTTTTTAAATAAGTTGTAGAACAATCTGTGTGGTATAATCCCATTAAAAAAAGAAAAAAAAAAACCACATGGTCACATAGATCTAGGGCTGTGCACATCAAAATGTTAGTAACTGGCCAACTTCTGGGGGTTAAGATTAAGTTGAAAAATATAGTAACCAAACCATTAATGTGGTTTGACCATATGGTGAAGCTCACGAAGAGTGACGGCCCCTGGGTTGCTGAATACTAAATCAGAACATGGCGATCGTTTCCAAGTTCTTTAATTTTTCGTGGACCTAAGTTCTGTGCTCAAGGTACACTATCACTGCTTTTGAGTCATTTTGCAAACAAGTATTGCTCAGCCAATTTTGAAACTACTGAGTGTGAAACACAAAAGTTGATACTAACTGGTGTGTATGCATTATGATATATAGCTTGGGTGTTGACAGACTATAACCCGTGGGTCAAATGTAGCCTGCCATCTGTTTTTATAAATAAAATTTCACTGAACACAGCCCAAATAAGCTGTTGTCTTGCTGTATAGTGGCAGATCAAGTAGATACGACAGAGATCCTACAGAGCCAAAATATTTATTACCTAGCCTTTTATAGAAAAAGTTCACCAACCCCTGACACGCACGTAGGCTTTAGAGAAGAATAGACCGGGGACAGACCTGGGTTTAGATCCGGACTTTGCTAGTTGCTAGCTTTGTGACCTTAGGGAAGTTAAATGTCTTCACCTCTTAGTATTCCTGTCTGTAAAATGGGAATTATAATACCTAGCTCATAAGAATGAAGATTAAATGAGATCACATGTCAGGTTATGTGGTATAATATCCGGTATACATAGTGGCTTCTCAGTGAAATGCAACTGCTTTCACTGCTCTTGCCGTCCATGCTTAAGGTTTTAGGAAGATTAACGTGTTGGCAGTCTGTGCGATTTTTAGAGTAAACAGAATTTGAAAGGAGGAAATCTGGTTAGGAGGTGGTGTGGTTTCTGCTTTAAGCCTCGGGGCAGCAGCTGAAAGGATAATATGAACTCTAAGAGGTACTGGAGGGTGAGGAGCCATAAGGACTTGGTGACTGGCCGCACGTAAGAAGAAAGGGAAAGAAGAAATAAAAGGCAGAGGTGATACTCTATTCAGGGTTAGAGGACAAGGAGAAATGTCGTGTCATAAACTAAACAGGGGTATTATGAGATGCAGCCAGTGAAGGGATCTATACTAATAAGACATTGAGGACCTGACCCCATTTTAAGGCAATAGCAGGACAAAGAAAGACTGAAAATTGCATTTTTGCCTTAGGAAGTAAGTAAACTAGAATCTTTCTAACATATAGCATATAACTATACAACAACATTATTTCTAGAACATCCAGTGTAAAAATAGATTTATCTTAGAGCTTTGATATTACTAAAGGACTAAAACAATCCTAAGATATTGCATCCATAAAATAGATCCCTCAGTGTGTACTTAATGTTAAGGTTAGACTCTCCATTGTTGGAAAATTAAATATTCCTTATAAGGGAATTATTCAAATAACTAGAGATTTTCTTTTTAAGTATTGTATACCTATTTAATCATTTTATCATAGAACTTTAAAAAAATGTATCTTCCTGTGCCACCTTTATGCTGAATATATCAAATGTGATTTTACTTGTTCTCAGAGTCAAGGAAATCATTTTGAGTATCTGCTGTACTGTGCTATTGTCCTGCAATGTCTCCTAATGCTCCTTCCATTTTATTTTTGTAGCAAGTTTCTAAAATCTGTCTTGAGAGTGTTTTATCAGTCTAAAATAAAATAGCAAAATCTAGTCTGGAAATAATTACATTGGTTTTTCTTAATTTTTTCATGCAGTTTTTTGAAGCAGGAAAGCAATTTGATACTCTTATTTGCCCATAGGTAGATATCATCTGTGGTGATCACTTGTTGGAGCAGTATCAGACTCTAAGGGAAATTCGACGTGCAATTGGTGATGCAGCTATGCAGGTAGTCCTTCCACTTTATCATGCCTATGCCCGCAGAGAAGCTATTCAATGAAAAATATGTTATCAGCATTGCTCGGACTATAAATAGTAAAGCTAATATTTATCAAATGCTTCCTGTGTGTCAGGCACTTTTCTAAACAATTTATATGGTTTAGCTCTTTTGTTCCTCCTATTTCTACCTTTTTGCGTGGCCATGTTTTTATCTCTCTTTGGTGTTCATCTAGGAGTGGAATCACTGGGTTGTATGGTAACTCTGTGTTTAACCTTTCAAGGAACTGTTAAGACTGTTCCCAAGCGACGTCACCATTTTATAATCCCACCAGCAGCGTATATGGGTTCCAGTTTCCCTCGATCCTTGCCAGCACTTACTACCTATTTTTTTTTATTACAGCCATCCTGTTGGGTGTGCAGTGATGTCTCATTGTAGTTTTGATTTCATTCCCTGGTGACTAATCATGTTGAGGATCTTTTCATTGTTTATTGGCCATTTTTCTATCTTCTTTAGAGAAATTTCTATTTAGATCCTTTGTCCATTTTTAAAAACTGGGGTTTTTGTCTTTTTATATCGAGCTTTAAGAGTTCTTCATATGTCCTAAATACTAGTCCATCACTATCAGATATGATTTGTAAAACTTTTCTCCCATTCAGTGGGTAGTCCTTTGAAACACGAAAGTTTTTATTTTTTTAAACACAAAAGTTTTAAATTAGAATGAAGTCCATTTTATCTATTTTTCCTTTCGTTTCTTCTGTGTTTGTTGTCATATCTAAAAACCATTGCCTAACCCAAAATCATAAATATTTGCAGCTATGTTTACCATAGATTAATTTTTTTATTCTAGAATGTCATATAAGTGGAATCCTAGAACATATTGTGTCTGGCATCTTTCATTCACCATACATTTTTTTTTTTAAGATTTTATTTATTTATTTGACAGAGACAGAGAGAGAAGGAATCCAAGCAGGGGTAGTGGGAGAGGGAGAAGCAAGCCTACTGCCAAGCAGGGAGCCCGATGCAGAGCTTGATCCCAGGACCCCAGGATCATGACCCGAGCTGAAGGCAGACGCCTAACGACTGAGGCACCCCTCATTCACCATGCATTTTGAAACTTATCCTGTGTGGTTGCATGTAGCAATCATACTACATGCTACTTGTTCCTTTTTATTGTTGCAAAGTATTTCAGTGTATAATATGCCATATTTTATTATTTTCCTATTCATGGACATGTGGGCTATTTCCAGCTTTGGGCTAATACAAAGGAAGTAGCTATAAACAGTCTTATACAAGTATATAATTTTTTTCTTTTCTTCCTCCTTGTCATCTTTTTTTTTTTTTAATAAACATATATTTTTATCTCCAGGGGTACAGGTCTGTGAATCGCCAGATTTATACACTTCACAGCACTCTCTTGTCTTTTTTAACTAGTTTTTTTTTTTTAAGAATATATGCTTTCACTTATTTTGAACAAATAATTAGAAGTGAAATTACTGGATCATAGGAAAGGTGTATGTTTTGTTTTTTTTGTTTTTTTTTATTTAATATTTCATTTATTTATTTGTCAGAGAGAGGGAGAAAGAGAGAGCACACAAGCAGGCAGAGGGGCTGGCAGAGGCAGAGAGAGAAGCAGGCTCCCCGCCGAGCAAGGAGCCCATGTGGGACTCTATCCCAGGACTCTGGGATCATGACCCGAGCCAAAGGCAGTGGCTTAACCCACTGAGCCACCCAGGCGTCCCTGAAAGGTGTATGTTTTGTTTACAAGGAAACAACTGTTGTTTTTTTAAGATTTTATTTATTTATTTGACAGACAGTGATCACAAGTAGGCAGAGAGGCAGGCAGAGAGAGAGGGGGAGGCAGGCTCCCTACTGAGCAGAGAGCCTGATGTGGGGCTCAATCCCAGGACCCAGAGATCATGACCTGAGCCAAAGGCAGAGGCTTAACCCACTGAGCCACCCAGGTGCCCCCTTTTTTATGTTTTGTTGTTATTGTTTTAAGATTTATTTATTTATTTATTCGACAGAGAGAGATCACAAGTAGGCAGAGAGGCAGGCAGAGAGAGAGAGGAGGAAGCAGGCTGCCCACTGAGCAGAGAGCCCAATGCAGGGTTCGATCCCAGAACCCTGGGATTGTGACCTGAGCCGAAGGCAGAGGCCCCAACCGACTGAGCCACCCAGATGCCCCACTTTTTTTAATGTTTTTAAAAATATTTTATTTATTTATTTGACAGGAGAGAGAGAGAGAGAGTGCATTTGCACACGCAGGGGGAGTAGCAGTGGAAGAAGCAGGCTCTGCCTGATTCAGGGCTCAATCCCAGGACCTAGGATCATGACTTGAGATGAAGGCAGACACCTAACCAACTGAGCCACTCAGGCGTCCCTATTATATTTCAGTTTTTAAAGATTTTATTTATTTATTTATTTATTGAGAGAGTGTGTGTGTGCAAGGGGGGAGGGAGAGAGGGCACCTCAAGCAGACTGTGCTGGCACAGAGCCTGATGCAGGGCTCGATCTCACAACCCTGAGATCACGTCCTGAGCTGAAATCAAAGGGGGGACACTTAACCAGCTGAGCCACCCAGACATCCGGAAAATTTTTATCATTTTAAAAAGAGATTTGAAACAAGGCAAAGTGTTAATACTCAATAAAACTGAGTACTGGTTACAAAGGTGTTACATTAATCTTTGTACTTTGAAAGTTTTTAAACTTTCAGAGAAGTCAGGAATAGTACAGTGAACATCCATCTGTGCTTTACCCAGATTGACCTGTTTTAACAGGATTCAATCTGGGAAACAGAGCCAGTATGAATGGGATAAGGGATTATATCTTAAAACATTCATAGGGGCTGGTGAAGAAGTGTGTGAAAAGATAACTGCCTGTGCATTAGTAGTCATTGTATATCAAGAGGGCAGCAGTTTGTAGAAAAGATAGACAGAAAGTGGGGAATAGTGAGAATAAATTGGAGCCTGGAAGGAGAAATGGGCGTGTGTGTCTCATCATTTCCATCTTCAGTGATATGTGGGATCTGAAGACAAAGCTGGTGGTTTGGGCCCAAAATTCAGAGAGGCTGAAGCTGGAGCTCTTGTGGGAGCAAGAGGAGTTAGCTGCAGGCGTGGCTACTGCCCTCTACCTACAATTCAAGCCAGTGTACCCCCAACGCTGTGTGTAAGCTGGACGGGCATCTGGTGCCCTGTGTTGACCTGAACGTAATGGCTTCTGCCTCCTTCCACTCTGCAAGTCTTATACAAATCTCTGCTGGCTAACTCAAAAGGGAAGGGAATTCTGGGACATATAGTTCCAGTTTGGCTAAATTGGCATACCAAAATGCAAAAGAACCAGCTAAAATGAAAAAAAGACTCAGAGTTAAGTCAGTGTAGATGTGGAGTGACTAGAATTTATATACGTTGGTAGTGGGACTGTGAACTGACCTCATTACTTTCGAATTCTGCTGGTAATATCTACTACAGCCCACTCCCCCAGCAATTTGATTTCTGAGTATAGATCTAATAGAAATGAATATAGGGGTGCCAGGGTGGCTCTGTGGGTTAAGCCTCTGCCTTTGGCTCAGGTCATGATCTCTGGATCCTGGGATCGAGCCCCACATCAGGCTCTCTGCTCAGCAGGGAGCCTGCTTCCCCCCCCTCTCTGCCTGCCTCTCTGCCTACTTGTGATCTCTGTCAAATACGTAAATAAAAATTTTTCTTAAAAAAAATGAATATTATGTCTACCACAAGACATGTACAAGATACTTTATAATACCTTTATTTGTGATAGCCACAAACTAGGAGCAACCCAAATGTGCAACAAAGAATGAGTAAAAAATTGTGGCATATACACGCAATTGAATACAGCTATCATATGCAGCAACAGGGAGGAATTGTACAGACTTAACAGTGAGCAAAAGAATATACAGTTGGTAATTATTATTCATGGATTCCATATTTGTAAGTTTGCTTACTTATTAATGTTTTATTGTAACCCCAAATTAATACTAATAGCCATTTCATGGCCACTCACTAAGTTTTTCATAACTTTTTTTAATGGTATTTGGATTTTTTAAAGAAATCGCAAGTCTTATAATTTTGCTAATAAAATTTATATGTAATTGAGTATTGGAAAGATGCTCCAAGGCTGATTGTTCTATGTTGCAATATTACAGGTTATAATTATCCTTCCGTTATATAGGTACACTATAGGTGTGGAAAGTTTGTCAGAGTAGCAAAAGTAATTGGCAATACAATGATTAGGGACCATTAGTTTTTCAAACGGCTATCATTATTAACTTGAATTTTATGTGTGATTTACAAGGAAGGAAGAGGACTTAGTCACCTTTCTGTTTCTTTGAAAAAGTAACTGGCTTTTCCTTGAGCAACAGTTCTCTTATTTCCAAAAAGAAGATGAAGATGTATGAAATGTAATTATTTTTGCAATACAGCCAGCTTAGTGATGGAACGAAATGGTGTTAGGAATCAGTGGGGAAAAAAGTCTTGAAGTGGTTTGGATTGGAAAGTGAGAAGAAAAAAGGAAATCCATTAATCAGCCTGCCAGGGTTGTTGAGGAACAATACATATATGATGTAGAATCTCAGAAAAAGACAGTAACATTTCTCAAGCCCTTACTCAAAGCTACTGTATTCTAGGTGCAAAAGAGCATGTGTTACATACTGAAAAATCATTAAAAAGGCACACTGACAGGGAATGTTTGGTGATGAGGTGAATATGAATGAGCAGGTTTATTTATCTTGGACCCTTTATTTTTTTTAAACCAAAGAATTTCACATTAGTGTTGGGCTATGAAAAATAAGCCATATCTGACTTAATCATTTACAGACCTGGTTTTCAACTAACTGCAAAACACTTTTTTTTTCTTTTCAGGATGGTCTGCTGGTCCTTCATTATGGTCTTGTAGTTTCTCCCTT